>NC_054702.1:82191623-82491623 GCF_016097555.1 Gigantopelta aegis
CAATGGGCCCAACGAAGAAGATCGATGTTAGACCGACCGCGTATTTGGTACGCGCTCTACCAGTGGTCAATGCCCCACCCATTTATTAAACGAAGTTAGTAAGGTAGATAACCTTAGTGTGAAAGTGATACGAGTTGTCTTCCTTGCTAATTTACTGCGTGGGTGGATAAGAGGATTATCGATTAGTTTTATTTTGAGAGCTATGTTTTAATAAACCAAGTCCATTTAATATACATGTATATTATATATATATATATATATATATATATATATATATATATATATATATATATATATATATATATAAGAAAGGGATCGTTCATATGCACCATCCCACATACAGGATTCTTTCTATTAATTTATTATTAACGTTGTAGCAAACACTTGTAGCAAACAAGTAAATTCATGCGTCATTATGACTTTATGCGCCAAGTGCTTAATCGTTTGATTTCTTTGCAAGATGTTTTTGCTATTAACAATACGAAACATATTCCTATATTTACCATAGTTTGACACTCAATAGCCGATGTGTGTTCTTGTACTGAGGTGTAGTTAAACGTGCACGCATTCATTTCATTCATTAATATTACGAAACTACAGAATTTTTTCTAAGTAAATATTATCGTGTATATGTTATTTATATTTCAACATGGCTCATGATTAAATTTATTATTAAAATAATTTTACCAAATTGTATCAGATGATATTGATAAAATTCCTTTTCACTTGTTCTAATATACATACATACATACATACATACATATATTATATATATATATATATATATATATATATATGTGTGTGTGTGTGTGTGTGTGTGTGTGTGTGTGTGTGTGTGTGTGTGTGTGTGTATACATACATACATACATTTGGTATATATTACGTATTAGATTTTAAATACAGAAAGTATCATTGTTATCAGCTCCCGTCAGAAAGGGATGGGAGGGTGTGTTTACCATAGTTTGACACTCAATAGCCGATGTGTGTTCTTGCACTGAGGTGTAGTTAAACGTGCACGCATTCATTTCATTCATTAATATTACGAAACTACAGAATTTTTCCTAAGTAAATATTATCGTGTATATGTTATTTATATTTCAACATGGCTCATGATTAAATTTATTATTAAAATAATTTTACCAAATTGTATCAGATGATATTGATAAAATTCCTTTTCACTTGTTCTAATATACATACATACATACATACATACATACATACATACATACATACATACATACATACATACATACATATATTATATATATATATATATATATATATATATATATATATATATATATATATATATATATATATATATATATGTGTGTGTGTGTGTGTGTGTGTGTGTGTATATATACATACATACATACATTTGGTATATATTACGTATTAGATTTTAAATACAGAAAGTATCATTGTTATCAGCTCCCGTCAGAAAGGGATGGGAGGGTGTGTTGGCAAAGAGGATATTAGTCGACAGATTTGTTAAGTAAATGTTACACAGAATGCTGTGACATTCATTGTAACATTGATTTTAAAAGACACTTCATCCTATATGGACTAGTAGGCTTGGGAATATCCGGGATGAATTGCTGTGCCTAGCGGGGTTTTTTATGGCTATGTTTTGTCAATGAATACGAATCCGGTGGCATTTTATTATCTTTTCTCAGACTACATTTTATATCGGGAAAATGTCATCTTTTTCAAAATGGCGGCAAAACATAGTCATTCTACTTCAGGCAGCTGAACTACGAAGTTGTGTTCGCAGCTCGCCCCCATCAGCGACTCGACAGTAGCCTACGCCAGGAGTGGCCCAGGGGGGACCAAAGCTGTCAGCTCCACTGACAGTGGCGGTCCCTTCTGTTTCAGCACCCACGCAGATGGAGACCGGCCATATGATCATTATTGATCCACCAGCCAGTCCACCAGTGCCTCCAGTTGTTGCTGTTTCCAAGGAAGATGTCCAACGCGAACACAAGAGGAGGGCAGTGTCTACGGCCACCGATCACTCCCCTTGGACGATCGTGTGTGACAAGCTCCGGCGAAATACCGTGGAGCTATCCAGGGCGACTTTACCGAGAAGTGGCAGTTGAATGTGACGGCGGGGCGGGACGGGCTGTTCCGACAGGGACTTCTTAATCCGATCATGGACAACGCATCACTACACCGCGTTCTCAAGATGGTCTTACAAGGAGATTACCAGGAAGTTATGAAGTCCTGCTACTGGAATCTACAAAAAGACCTCCCGAACTTCAACTTCGAACAGCACATCAACTCGCCATGAGTCCCGCTGCGCAACCTTAACCTAGGACAGCAACCTCCTTTTTGGGGCTTAGTTGGACTTAAAACTTTTTGGCCGCAGTTCAAAAAATTTATGTTTATTCTTTTGTAAACAGTCCAACGCATTTTATTTTGGCAGCCCGTCTAAATTGCTCAAATCACCTTAAAACCTTTTCGGTCGAGCGCTCTAATTTTATTGTTTGGACTTAAATGTTTGTAGCTCATTTTGGTTGTCGGTCTTTGACCTAACTACTAAATTCGTTTTCCAAATTCCGCCCACCTCCAACTTACCCTCCTCCCTGGCCCGGACCATATAGATCGGACTTTAAACTTTTAGACCTCCGTTCAAAATTTTATGTCGAAATTACTTCTTTTTTAATAATATTATTAAATAGTCCGATCCTCTCTTCTTTCTCTTATTTATTTTTGGCCTATCCTTCTAAAATGCTCCAAATTATATAAATATTCGGCCGAGCAGTCAATTCATTTTACTTTTGGCTTGTACTTTTTATTTTCTTAACCCTACTAATTTCTTTTACTAATTGCTAATTTCAAAATGCTGTCCATTTTCAACCCCAACACCCCCCCCCCCATTCCAAATCAGGCCACCGATCTTATCGGAGGTCGGACTCGGGATGGGCGTGTTCGGGGCCCTGGTGGTATACAAACACGTTAAACTAGTTATCTATCTATCTAATTTCTTTTTGACCGCCCAATCTAATCTAGCGACCAAATTCAATGAGTAGAATTTTCTTTATTAATTATATTAATTAGAGATGTGCATCAAAATTTTAAAGGACCACTATTTAATTTTTGGATGTAAATTTCAAAATTGTACCCTTAATTTTTTTTCTTCAGTTCCAGATCAAGTCACTGGTTATCCAGAGACAGGCCCCGGGACGGACATGCTCGAAACTCTAGTGGTATATGAGCATGTATTCGCACTCGCACTCGCAAAACATCGTCATTTGTATAATTTTCTTTATGCAATTATCCACAAAAACTATAAGCTATTCTTGCAGGACACCACGTTATTTCCCTATTGTTTCTCAGCTGCATATTTTATCAGGAAAATTAATAGTTTAGTGCAAAAATGCAGCAAATACTTTTATATGAAGTTTATGCTATCTACAATTATCATGGTCGTGTTAAGTGACCCATAAAACCTACATATTGATGTATTTCACGGGATCTAAATGCTACAAAATACACAAAATGCAAAATAAATAAATTTAAATTCCAAATATAAAACATGGTCTAAGGTAATATAAGTCAATAGAACCTTAATTAATTAATTAATATTATTATTATTATTATTATTATTATTATTATTATTATTTACTAAATCACTCTTCACCATAATCCTGTACATATTCTGTATATATTTATTAATTTGTTGTACATTGTATTATGCTGATAAGTTGTAAAAACTTGAAGCAATAAAGAACTTGAACTTGAAAAAAGGTATCTTTATACCAGTCGAAGGGAGTAATGAGAAACCCAAGACCCTCCTCCGACGGAAATCCGCTTCTCTTGTTTAGCTTAGATTTGAAATGGCTTAGTCACGATAAGTTTGTTCAGGACTGTACCTGGTAGAATGGCAGGATAAACAGACAAACAAGTTTTGTCAAGCTGTGGAAGATCCTGGTTCACTCTTCACTGGTCTCCCAGTTATTTTAGGCTGGGAGCGGTACTGTATGGTACCAAAGAAGAGAGTTCCGTGTTAAAGATCGAGGTGTAAAGTCAAATATTTACGGAGTAAAAACAACCGTGGCTGTGATTGGTAGTAATATACATGTAGTTATATGTGACATTGATTATTTGTGCAAATACTATTATCCACTGATAATAAATAAATACACTTTTATTTGTCATACAGTTGTTATTCAGTATATACCAGAAGCTGAAACTAATGCAGGGTAGGCCTACCCACAAAAATGGAACTGCGATGTTCAGCAACAATGATGGTTGCTGGATAAAGACATTAACTAAGTCTCTAAACATGGTATGTGACACACACACGCATTTTGTTGCAGGTAGATTAGATGTGAGGTGCCACACGTTTTATTGATGTACTTCCTGGGTGTGTTGATGCGCTGCTTATATCAGTTTGATTAGTAAACGTTAACATTATCGGCAATAGGAATTCATTTGGTCTATTAGAACCTGTAGACCCGAGTCTCACATGTCACTATAAGGTAAATAAATCGGTAGTCATCCGTTGCAGAGCAGTTGTCTCCCCTAGATCACAATAATGGAAGTAAAAGTGTTTTGTTTGACGACACTACAGGAGCACATTGATTTATTAATCATCGGCTATTGGATGTTAAACATTTGGTAATTTTGACATATAGTCTTAGAGAGAAAACCCGCCACCCGGGGGGTGGGGGGTGGGGGGGGGGGGGGGGGGAGGTGCAACGTAACCTGCTACCCCGCCTCAAATATATTTGCTTTCCACATACCTCGATATGTAATACAGTTAACGGAAAGGAATTATTGATCATTCGAATGAAAAAAAAAAAATCGAAATCAGCTTTAAAAGACATTTAATTATCTAGTGTGAACGTTAAAAGTATTAAATGTTTAATACCAATAAGGATATTACCCAGTAGTAATTTAATTATCTGAAAGACCTATTACAAATGTGTATTATATCCATATATAGGGGCTTTAAATGTAGTATTTTTCTTATTGACAAAATATGCCTTAAAACCCTTTGCATTTGTATATCTTTTAGAACAGAATAACACCACGACTGGTATATAAAAGGCTGTGGTATGTGCTATCCTGTCTGTTGGATTGTGCATAAAAAGATCCCTTGCTACTAATGGAAAAAATGTAGCGGGTTTTCTTTCTAAGACGTATGTTAAAATTACGAAATGTCTGACATCCAATAGCCGATTATTAATAAATCAGTGTGCTCTAGCTGTGTCGTTAAATAAAACCAACTTTAACTTTAGAAGATAATAATGCACGCATCGTGGTCTAGTAGTCAGAACAATGAAGCCTCCAGCTGAAGAGAGTGGTTCATAATTCAATCACATACTGACTAGTCCCTGTGTGTGGGATGGCGCACATACAAACAGATTAGCCCGTGGCGTGACGGGTGGAAACGGGTTTCCTCTCAGTATTTGTTTAGTTCTTAACCAGCCTTATCTCCTGACGACTGCTTCTTTCGAGATGTCCACCCTATCCGAAATCTGTTCCAGTGACCTTCACTGGTCCACCCAGACAACACCAGTGGACATTTGGAATTACTTTAATCATATGAGAGAAAAAATGAACTGTCTACGATCGATTCAAATCATTCAGTATGGTAATGTGTCCTTTCTGTAATTCAATCAAACCAAGTGCCGCCAGCAGACTTGGGACTATGATACACCAACTGTTAGTTCTACTGTGCACTCGTATTGTGCATTTCAGATAACAAAATATGGTTGGCAAAATTCAACCTGGGGAACAACTTGTGAAACATACAGAGTCGTACAGTCATTTTAAAAAATATGATAGACAGGAAAGGTCATCTTAGCAACTGCTTCACGTTTTGTTTATAAAATAAGAGAAGAAACTAGATGCTACCACATTATAAGCTAGAGGTCTTCTACGCGTACATCCTCACAGACAGGAAATGACATACCACGGCATTTGATATTAAACCAGTGTTAATGTGAGAATTATATAAAAACAAACCCTCGAATGTATCGGGGCTTTGTTTGTAGGCCGACCTCAGGATATATTCCTACGGGAACTTCTGAACATGTTGTGAATGACGAGGAACGAAGGAAGTGTTTGGAAAGTTGAAAGTAAAAAGAGAAATGTTTGTTTATATCACAGTCAATAGCATGGTTTAAAGGCACATTCCTGAGTTTGCTGCATTGTAAGATGTTTCCGACTAATAAAATATTTGTATGATTAAACTTACATATTAAATATATTTTCTTGTTTAGAATATTAGTGTCTGTATCTGGTCGTCTTAATGTTTGTAAGAAGCCCAAAACTGGATTTTGTCTTCAAATACGTTCGTACGTATGAAAAAAAAAATATTTTAGGAAATAAAATGAAATTTAATCTAGTACAAATATTAAAACGATCAGAAACACGTTTAATATATGGCCACTAATATTTTATGCCCAATAATACATTTGATATGTAATTACAATTGCTAAAAAGTCTCTGCAAGTCGATTCGAGCAGTCTAATTTTGTTCTTTGGACTTAAATTTTTGTCCAGACATGAGTTGTATGAATGAGCTCATTTTGGCTTTAGGTCTTTGAACTAACTACTAAATTCGTATTCCAAGTTCCGCCCACCTTAAACTCACACGCCCCCCCCCCCCCCCCCCGGACCGGATCATTTAGATCGGACTTTAAACTTTTAGACCTCCGTTCAACATTATATGTCGAAATTATTCTCTTTTTTTTAATATTATTAAATAGTCCGATCCTCTCTTCTTTCTCTTATTTATTTTTGGACTGTCCATCTAAAATGCTCCAAATTATATAAATATTCGGCCGAGCAGTCAATTCTTTTTATTTTTGGCTTGTAACTTTTTATTTATTTTTATTTTTTTAATTCTATTAACTTTTTTTTACTAATAGCTATTTTCAAAATTCTGCCCATTTTTAACTCTATCCTCCCCTCATCCCGAGTCAGGCCACCGATCTTATCGGAGGTCGGACTCTGGATGGGCGTGTTCGAAACCCTAGTGGTATATGGACACGTTAAATTGTTATCTATCTGTAAGTCGATAACATCTTTAAAAATTGCAGCAAACTCAGGAATGTCCCTTTAATCAACAACTAATAGATCTCTGCAAAATGTATAATTGCTACTTTTAATTTAGGAAACAAGAGACAAAACCAACTGTCGTTATATAGGCTACTCCAGCCAATTAGAAGCCAAATTCTTTCAAATGGACTTTGTACAATCAGAATAACGGTGTTTGATGTACCGTTGTAACTGCCAAAACCACCGCGAATGCTGTTCACAGCCGTAGTTTAGAACCATTCTCATTGGTTTTTCATGAGAGTGGCGAATATGAAACGCATTTGACAGTAACTATTAAGTTTTAAAATATATTTCTTCAAGTACATGTATCTGTAATAATGTTTTCAAGTCTCTATATGTTTTTCATTTTAAAATTGATAATTTTTTTAATTAGACAAAACTGCTTAATTAGACTAAAGCCTGTCTCCGTTAATCGATTTGTCTTGAATGTGCCGCCATTATTTTGGGCTCACATAGCAGTTTTATCAAGAAAGTTTATTTTTGTTTTTGTTTAACGGCATAAGTAGCAACTAAACCGAAAAAAACAATGTTTAACTTTCCTCTTTAGAAGAAAAGAACAGCCATGTGATGTAATATGACACTGAATTCTAGAATCAGAAATCAAGTTCTTTTTACACCATAATTATGGCCCCCGTTTTAACATTACATAACCTAACAGTCAAATCAGTTCTGATTCTAACAAAATAAAATAATGAAAACTGGCAATCTTTTCAATAAAACCAGCCGATGATTGGCTAAAATAGTTGGCTAAAATAGTGGTGTGAGACCATAAATGCCCAATCCTCGGACGATCACTGATTTCGGTAGAACATTTCAGACTGGAAATATGACCGCCTCCGTGAGATAGGCCCTATATATAATTAGTTTGGCCATAGATAATTCTGACCCAGCCCTGTTGATGATAAGGCCAAAGTGCGTTACATGACGTTATTAGTCAATGTCATTTAAAAGCCCTTAAAACTCACTTTGGGTTGGAGCCGGTACTGGGTTGCGAACCCTGTACCTAACATTCTGTAGTCCGATGGCTAAACCACTGCGCCACCGAGGTCGGTATTCTTTTCACTTGTCTGTTATCTATTATTATATAAACGCATTCGCTTTGTGAGGTGTGGCGTCCACATCACAGCTTTATAATCCTTGTAGATAAATAACTGGGATATGGATATTTCCCATATATCGGGGACTGACACAGTACGACATGACATAAATAACGTTGAACAAGATTTAAACGATTGGAGGCTAATGTAATTTACAATCATTGTGCGTCACAAAAGGTTCGTGCACTCTGTGTTAATTTTTTTTCTGTTAGCACCAGTCCCATAAATCGGATCGATCTCTACCAAGATTAATGCATTTGTTGTTGATTCCTGTCCATTATCGTTATGCGGAAATTAAGACACTACATTATCCAATGTTCAATTTAGATTATGTCTACTGATCTTTAAATTATTGTCCCTTTACGAATTAATTTTTCAATCGCTATAAGTTCTATGACCTCTTTTTCTGAAACCTTTTTGGAAACAACCATTTTATCCTGTACCCTTACCAAAATGCAATGTTATTGAATTTTAGAAGCTAAAAAAAAGAGGTTACTGTGGAAAACCTAACCTGTAATTTTAAAATATTTGCGACCTAACTTAATAACTTACTAATAGCTCGCACAAGGTCCTTGCACATGTATTTCGCGCACATAATTCTCTCTCTCTCTCTCTCTCTCTCTCTCTCTCTCTCTCTCTCTCTCTCTCTCTCTCTCTCTCTCTCTCTCTCTCTCTCTCTCTCTCTCTCTCTCTCTCTCTCTCTCTCTCTCACTCTCTCTTTGATGACGCTCTTGTAAGCGAGTCAAAATACAGTTTAACCCCTGAAAAAATTGCAACAAAAGGTTTTTTGAAAGATTTCAATTTGTGGAGGTATACTGATCAAGATATAAAAAGACTATAAAAACTAAGAAAACGGAAAGCAGTAAAACTAGATCAAATCTAAAATGGCAGATTTTTCAACTTTCTACAGGCTATAACTCAAAAAGGGATCACGATATCACATTCTAATTCACTGGGTTTTTTATATAGAATATTATTGGTTATGATTCCAAAGAAGTTAGTGTTGTTTTTGACATTATTGCAACATTTGATCTCTGCAAGTGAAATAACGAAAGCCAGACTAAATTAACCTACAGAAAGAAAGAAAGAAATGTTTTATTTAACGACGCACTCAACACATTTTATTGACGGTTATATGGTGTCAGACATATAGTTAAGGACCACACAGATTTTGAGAGGAAACCCGCTGTCGCCACTACATGGGCTACTATTTCTGATTAGCAGCAAGGGATCTTTTATTTGGACAGGGCTATCAGAAACAGGCAGGATAACACAAACCATGGCCTTTGTTGAACCAGTTATGGATCACTGGTCGGTGCAAGTAGTTTAACCATTGAGCCTTGCGGAACACTCACTCAGGGTTTGGAGTCGGTATCTGGATTTAAAACCCCATGTTTCGACTGGGATCCGAACCCAGTACCTACCAGCCTGTAGACCGATGGCTTAACCACGACGCCACCGAGGCCTGTAAATTAGCCTACAGTGAACTATTCGAAAGTCCCAGAGATGAAAACAAAAGGCCTGCGTTCTCAAGACTGCGTTTATTATGTAGGTTTTCTAATTCGACTGGTTCTCGTCCTGTCAAATTATTTTAAGATTAAGCGCCAAAACCAGTCTAACGAGCGCTACATAGCGCCACGTCAACTGGACATACGAATGACGTACAGTAACTGAACATAGTCAAAGACAAAATTATATATATGAAAATATTTAGAGGATGACAGGTGGGATTGGATGCGTTAAGACGAACACTCGTAACGATAATCCAGGTGGATGTTGCCGTCAAGTTAGCTGTCTTCGTGCAACTCATCTGTTTCTGATGGCCCTGTCCAGTCAACTTGCCAGATTGTGTGGTTTCGCCATTTCATAAATATGTTGCACTAAACTCGACTCTGTTTACTCGGCGTATTTATAGCACATTACAATTTCGATATCCCTGGGTTATTTATGCAAAGATTATGCATGGGATCGATTAGTGTGTAGTTATTTATTATAAATAATGTAAAACATAGCTAAATATGACACTTGTAACTGTGATATAGAATCTTTAAGCTTTGAATGGCTGATAATACATTATCTCTGCTATTATTTCTAGTAAATTATTCAAATATTACATGTATTAGGTTGATGTCTGCTGTTTTAATATCCAACATTTGTTATAATTGTTTTTTATCTCTGCTATTATTTCTAGTAAATTATTCAAATATTACATGTATTAGGTTGATGTCTGCTGTTTTAATATCCAACATTTGTTATAATTGTTTTTGTTTGTTTCTGTCTAGCAGTCGGATATATAAATTTGTATACACATGTTATCTTTAACATAGAGCTGAACTTGTGTATCGGGTGACATTTTATGAAAATGTTGCACAAGGGCTCGCTTGGGCATGATGGCGGCATGGTGACAGACGAGGGCAAATGTTTCTAACACTCACCACCCACAAAACCCCTCTGTTAAATTGCCTTTTGAAAATAGAGTTCCATCAAACCACAGCATAAAAATAATGTCCGTGACCTCACGGCTCGCTTGTAATGATTTCTGGAACATTTCGCACTTAAAGCAGAAAAAAAAAACCCAAGTATTTAACATTTTAATTAAGAGCACTTTCATGTTTACCTTTCCCCGGAGAGAGAGATATTTCGTTTATTGCCTTTAATGATAGCAGACCACATTAGTGTGTTTTCTGTCTGGAATTAAAAAACAAAAAATGTCAGTGTTTGCAAACATCGTAGCAAGAACAAAACATCGCCTATTTGGGTTTGAACAAAAGTATTTTGAAGAATGATGACACTACAACAAAATGATAGACTGGTATTCGTTTTGTCGTGTAGTGGCTGGACGTAGACGTGTGGTGAAGTGCTCGCCTGATGAGCGATCGGTCTAGGATCGATCCTTGTCAGTATGTGCTATCCTATCTGTTGGGTGGTGCATATAAAAGACCTCTTGCTACTAATAGAAAAGTGTAGCGGTTTTCATCTCTAAGAATATATGTCAAAATTATCAAATGTTTGACATCCAATAGCCGATGATTAATACATTTATGTGCTCTAGCGGTGCCGTTAAACAAAACAATAATTATTATGTCGGTGGAACATATTAAGCTTTTGTATTTTAGGTGAAAGTCAACATGAATATCATCAAGAGATGTAGTAATTAATAGTGACAAAGTGTAATTAATGGTCTTCTTTCATACAGATTACAAACAAAGCGTCATGGCCGTACTAAGTGGAGGGAAGATGAGAAAGCGTTTCTATACCCTACAATATTGTACCCTGATGGGTTTTTCTTTGTTCAGTCCCATCTCGTTATTTTAGGCTGTTTTTGTTTTGTTTAACGACACCACTAGAGCACATTGATTTATTAATCATCGGCAATTGGATGTCAGACATATGGTCATTTTGACACAGTCATAGAGAGGAAACCCGCTACATTTTCCCCATTAATAGCAAGGGATCTTTTATATGCACCATCCCACAAACATGATAGCACATACCACGGCCTTTGATATACCAGTCGTGGTGTTTGATCTTGAACGTGTATATATCGTTTACACGGTGTGCTATGTTCCCTCAATCACACGTCTTTTTCTCCACCACCTTTTACAGTTTCCTGTCGTCCCATATCACTCATAGACAGTGTGGTTGGCCTTCCCAATGTGGATTCTCACCCCCTCCCCCCCCCCCCCCCACCCGTATAAACTCCTGGCTACGCCGATGTTTATTATTATTACCAACAGAGCTATTTCAAAAATATTCACATGGGAGTCATGAACATTGCAAATTGCAATTGCAATTCCATTTTATTTTTATTTTATTTTATGGATAGTGGATGTTTAAAAAAGTATCAGTTTGATAACTTCTGAAGCCTCTTTTATTTGCATGTTGTTAGCATTAATATTCTGATTAATTAAGCGATGAGATTCTATGTGAAATAAAATAAATATTGAAATAAAAAATGCTATAATATCGCACTTATTTCGTTGGCCACAACAGAATGTAGTTATAATAAAAATAGGATCAAGTACATACATCACATGTTAGTTATGTGGTTCAGTCGTGGAGCGCTCGCCCTAGGTGCAATGGCAGGGTTGATTCAATTCGGTATATCAAAGTCCGTGGTATGTGCTATCCTGTCTGTTGGATGGTGCATATAAAAGATCACTTGCTATTAATGGAAACATGTAGCGGGTTTCTTCTCTAAACCAATATGTCAAAATTACCAAATGTTTGACATCCAATAACCGATTATTAATAAATCAATGTGTTCTAGTGCTGTCGTTAAATATTACACGCGTGGAACTATATACTATATAAAGTGCTTTAACACTTGCGTTTAGGACAAACGACCTCCGTAAATTTTGCCCTTTGTTAAAATTATTTTCGTTGTCAGAGAAACAGAATACATTAAATATAAACAAAACAACTTCCCACGGATCTAATGGACAGCGGTATCTGTTACAGAAATATGATACACACTGTCAGCTAGCTGAAGACGTCGGTTGGTGTTTCAAGTGGCACTTTCTCTACCTCATTCAAATATAGTTTAGCTCATGTTCCGCTGGAGTTTGTCTCAATGATGTCTTCAAAACAGGAAAGTCGCAGTGTCGCTAGATTGTTTGCTATCGATTTCGCTATGTTATTGCTCAGATACAATTCGGTGCTAATTAAATTAAGCCGATGTGAGCTGCAGATTAGCATTTGTATTATGCTACAGATAGGACGATGTAATTTCATCTGCCCGAGGAGCCACGGGTCATGAGATCGATTCCATTAAGTAGAAACATGGGGCCAGTGTTCCACATTTGTTATATCAAAGGCTGTGGTACGTGCTGTTATCTGTTTTGTGTAAAATTCGCATTGCTACCCACTGAAAAGAGAAGCATATGACGCTGTCGAAACGGATTTATTTAGGGCAATTGCGTGGGTGGATTTTCCTATCATAAGTTACTGAGTACACCGATCACTCATCTTCGGCTACAGCAGACATGCGTACTCTGACCCAGGTCTCTAGGTGAGATACTTGAAGTCGTAATGTATTTCTCCAGATTGATTGGAGACGGCTACCCGAGAGAGTTACACCCGAGGGAAGTAAACAATAGTAACTGGACATATTCTGGAAAACTAGATTGACCCCCCCCCCCCCCCACCCCCAACAGCCTTGGTGAATATTTCGAGAAACAACTATCACGGTGCCCACCCCCCCCCCCCTCTCTCTCTCTCTCTCTCTCTCTCTCTCTCTCTCTCTCTCTCTCTCTCTCTCTCTCTCTCTCTCTCTCTCTCTCTCTCTCTCTCTCTCTCTATATATATATATATATATATATATATATATATATGTACATGTATATATCAGTCACACACACACACACACTCTCTCTCCCTCTCTCTTCCCTCTCCCCTCCCCCTCCGGGCCCATGTGGCGAACCTGTTATTCGTTTTAGTATAATGACGTCACGGGGGTTCCTATCTTCTTCTAAAGTAGAAAGGTAAACATTGTGTTTACGGATTACTTGCTATGCTCGTGACCGGCCTCGGTGGCGTCGTGGCAGGCCATCGGTCTATAGGCTGGTAGGTACTGGGTTCGGATCCCAGTCGAGGCATGGGATTTTTAATCGAGATACCGACTCCAAACCCTGAGTGAGTGCTCCGCAAGGCTCAATGGGTAGGTGTAAACCACTTGCACCGACCAGTGATCCATAACTGGTTCAACAAAGGCCATGGTTTGTGCTATCCTGCCTGTGGGAAGCGCAAATAAAAGATCCCTTGCTGCCTGTCGTAAAAAGAGTAGCCTATGTGGCGACAGCGGGTTTCCTCTAAAAAAACCAGTGTCAGAATGACCATATGTTTGACGTCCAATAGCCGATGATAAGATAAAAAATCAATGTGCTCTAGCGGCGTCGTTAAATAAAACAAACTTTTTTTTTTGCTATGCTCGTTTAAAATCAATGCTCGTGAAATACCTTAAGAGAACCCATAAAGACCACCAGATCGTGCTGATGTGTACTGCCATTATTTTGAGATGGTTACAACGGATACTTGGTTTTTGTTTCGTGTATCCACTTCAAGTTGTACCTGTCGCTCACCTGAGTCTTGATATCGTATCTCGTGATCCGATTCGTTTGGTCAAGTTCGTGAGCGAGTTCGTTCCACCCTCAACAACAAGAGTCGGTCCGCGAGAGACCGCTACTGGGTGCAATCGAGAATTAAATTACTGCACATTCACAACAACAGTCCAACCCAGTCTCTGATAATAAGCGAAGTTGTTCTATTGTAGAATATTGGAGACAATAGTAATATAAGGTGGCCTCAAAACAGATACCTATTAGTTACGGCCACTTCAGATGGCGCATATTAAATTTAAGAAAAACACCCCCCAAAACAGGTCACGTTTATTTGTATGTTATCAGTGACAATGCCATGTTTAAAGAACAAGTTTGCAAGAAAATGACAATTAAACTATAACCCAGCTATAATTGATACTTTTCGAAACAGCATCATGTTTATAAATAGCACTTAAGAAATATCTCTTCTGTATTTTCAGGAAAGCAAAGGAAAGAAAAGGAAAGGAAAGGAATGATATCCTATCGCATTTCAAAGCACGGCGTCCAGGGTCTAACATTAAGTTATTGTCATTTGTTTGAAATAATCTGAAGATGCATCTGCTGTTTCCTTCATACAGAACAGCACATGCCACGACCTTTGATATGCTAGTCGTGAAGAACGCATTGGAACAGAACAAAATCACACATAGATTACGAAGATATATGTTAGCTACATCTGATGTATCTGCTGCACATGTTTTACCTCTATATAAAGGACACCTGCAAACAAAGGCTACAGGCTGTATGTGTGTTTTATTACTATTATTATTTACATATATCGTATGATATTTATAGACTGGTTTCACTGTATATCGAACCGTTCTGATAAATCGCGGTTGGTGATCAGTTGAGCGTACACTGACACTATTAAAGATAGGCTACGTGTCGTTCAACGTGTTTTAACTGTAGGCGTACCCACTCTAAAACACATTGAGTATCCCCTCGGGTACGATTGCTACACGCTCTAATATGATGAAAAAGGCATTAGGCTGATGGGGCATAGCGACCACCGTAGTAAAACTGTACATCATCCGGGTTTTACTGCCGGGGGAAATACATTAATAGAAACAAAAAATTCTGCATCATCTACAGTTACATAAAATCATATTAATATGTAACTAAATGATATAATTATCAGGACATATTTGTCATGACCACCATCTCAGTTTACACGTGAAGACTCGTAAATGGCGTTATTGTGCGTTGTGAGTAACATTTGCTGGGCTCATTTTCTTAGTCAAATGAAATTGCTACGCGTGTCTTTCTTTTCACACAAATTACAACACAATTCGAATCTGTGATCTCTCTCGGCTAAGAAAACGACTTTTATTGGCTTCTAAATGTATTCAGCTTGATGACCTGTCTTGTTCAAAACCAACGTCTAACGTTCAGGGAGCGCACTTCAAACTGGAATGACAAAGATAAAACGTATTCATCGGAACAAAATGGTCACACTGGAATCGTATCTAATAATGTGAACATACCGTACTATGTTGTGAACGACCCCGTATGACATTAGATTATCGGAATAACGATATTCGTGTAGTACGCACAGATATTTGGTTCTTGGTTGCAAGTGTGACGTCCGGAAAATATATGAATTAAACAGCTAAGCGTTATAGGAATCGGTTAGGCGAGCATTACGTCAGGGAATTACATCATCACTGCGTGTGACGGAACATGCTCTTAATTTTGTTTTAGCCTGTGGCGATATTAATTGTTTTAGAGGGCCGCGTGCAGTTCCAATATGCACTTAAGCCCAGGTGGGCACTTTGTGGAGGCCATGTGGCCAGTAGTTACGTAATACCTCTGCAAGTGCGGTTTCGACGACCGTGATTTTGGCGACTAGGCGTCAGCAAGTCTAGGCTTCTAAGAAAGATATGCCGTCTTTGTCGCTGTGGAAAATTCACATGATATGTGAGGTGCCGCGATGTACCCCCAGGCGATATTCGGTTTTTATGATAAATAGCTAGGGTTTTAGCGATATCAGCCCTTTCCTGTCCTGGACAGAGGGAACCGGCCAAGGCCGGTCCCTGTGGCCAGGATAGGCGTGTGCTACAACAGCTTGCTCTGAATGTGCACGTAAATCTCTTTGTCTAGTCTTGTCTTGAGATAGCAGGGAGAAACATATTGGAAGGCTTCCAGGGAACGTTCGTCCGTTTGGACTTGGTAAATATCATTTCTGCTCTGTTGTATAACCTTGATGTGATTGATGTGACTTTAAATATTTTAATACTGTATTATACCAATATTATTTAGACGGTGCTGCCGGTCATCTGACGCAGTATACTGTAGGCTCACTGTTCTAAATAATTATTAAGGCTTAGCCAGTCATCCTAGAGGACCTAGGTAAACTGTAGGTTATTGTCTTTATTGTGATAGGTACCAGTATTAATTCTGTGTTACAAGGTTACTGAACGAGTAGTAAGGGTTAATTAAAAATTAACCAGTTAGGAATAGAGTTGTAATTCCTTTATTAATTAAGTTCTCCTGGAAGCGTTTCTCAATTATCACACGTGTGGGTGTTGTGTCACGGTGAAGTGATTAGCATATTGTGTAAACTAGACACCTAGAGATTAACTAATTAAGTGATCAGTTCTGGGTTGTTATTATTTGTTGTTGTTAATTAACTACTGCGGCAGTACATATGTCAGCGTAGGTTAATACAGATTCCAAAGTGTATTGTGTTTTTGTTGTGTTTTCTAGTGAACTAAACGTGCTATAATAATATATACCTTATATAAGATCTTATCTCTGATCATACCTAGACGAGCCACACGCGGGTATAACCGCCCGTTACAGAGAGATCTAATAGATATATAGTTAGGAGAGATATTTGGATAATCGTGTTTCATTCAGTTACGGGTATTATAGGATCCCCGTGACACTGCGATATATAATGAAGAAAGGAATGTGTTTTAACAGCACGTTAGACATTTTAAACCGTATAGAGATGTGTGTGTGTGTGTGTGTGTGTGTGTGAGAGAGAGAGAGAGAGAGAGAGAGAGAGAGAGAGAGAGAGAGAGAGAGAGAGAGAGAGGAGAGAGAGAGAGAGAGAGAGAGAGGGAGAGAGAGACGGGGAGGAAGAGGGAGAGATGGAGGGGAGAGAGATAGAGGGTGCTGGTGAAGGAGTACCATTGCCGTGCAGGTAACACCTGGGAAGCAACTAAATATGTTTTATTAACACTGAATATGACACACATTAACAGAAGCTGGTCATAATTGACGGAACAAACCAGTTTGGAATTCTCTAGTGTCTGCTAAGTTAGTCTTTTATAATAATAAAAACCTGCGATGTTTCCCACACTCTTAGCCAAGGACAGCTTTAATCTATAAAGGGCACGCTTTATTAAACATGTATTTCCATAGAGCAGACTATGCATGATCCTTCCTTGACGTCCATGCATCCAGTAGTGATGGTAGTTCTAATACATGTTTAATAAAGTGTGCCCTTTATAGATTAAAGCTGTCCTTGGCTAAGAGTGTGGGAAACATTGCAGGTTTTTATTATTATAAAAGACTAACTTAGCATACACTAGAGAATTCCAAACTGGTTTGTTCCGTCAATTATGACCAGCTTCTGTTAATGTGTGTCATCAGTGAATCATCGATATTGTGATCACTGCACTAGCGCCAACTCACCAAAGCTATACTGTCACGGGGATCCTATAATACCCGTAACTGAATAAAACACGATTATCCAAATATCTCTCCTAACTGTATATCTATTAGATCTCTCTGTATCGGGCAGTCTATACCCGAGTGGCTCGGCTCTAGGTATAATCAGAGATAAGATCTTATATAATAAAAAATATATATATATATATATATATATATATATATATATATATATATATATATATATATATATATATATATATATAGCACGTTTAGTTCACTAGAAAACACAACAAAACACAATACACTTTGGAATCTGTATTAACACTACGCTGACAAATGTACTTGCCGCAGTAGTTAATTAACAACAACAATATAATAACAACCCAGAGCTAATCACTTAATTAGTTAATCACTAGGTGTCTAGTTTACACAATATTCTAATCACTTCACCGTGATATACACACACACGTGTGATAATTGAGAAACGCTGCCAGGAGAACTTAATTAATAAAGGAATTACAACTCTATTCCTAAGTGATTAATTTTTAATTAACCCTTAACTACTCATTCAGTAACCTTGTAATACAGAATTTATACTGGTACCTATCACAATAAAGACAATAACCTACAGTTTACCTAGGTCCTCTAGGATGACTGGCTAAGCTTTAATATTTTAGAACAGTGAAGCTTACAATTTACTTCGTCAGATTACCGGAGACACTGTCTAAATAATATTGGTATAATACAGTATTAAAATATTTAAAGTCACATCAATCACATCAAGGTTATACAACAGAGCAGAAAAATATATTTACCAGTCCTGTCGGACTACGTTCCCCGGGAGCCTTCCAATATTTCCGATATATCTAAAATCCTAGCTATTTATTCAAAATTCTCAGAGACAGCGAATATCGCCTGGGGGCACAACGCGGTACCTCATCTATCATGTGATAGTTCCACAACACCCAGGGACTGTATTTTCTTCTTAGATGGCCAGACTTACTGTCGCCAGTTCGCTAGAAATACCCCGGTCGTAAACCGCACTACCTGAGTTATTACGTAACTACTGGCCACATGGCCTCCACACCTGGTCTAAGTGCATATTGGAAACGCAGCTCTACCACCGTCGCGCGGGGGTATTACGTAACCAAGCTGCACACGGCCCTCTAAAACAATTAACATCGCCACAGGCGAAAAGATAAGAGCATGTTCCGTCACATATACCGATAAATTCTTTTTTTCTTTTAGCTGTACTGACCATGACAGTATACCCGACACTAATGCCGCTCTTAAGACAAATTTAACGTACATTCGTGACACAAGTATTAAATCGATACACTTTGTCCAAGATTACTTTCAGATCTACTAACTACTGCTTTAAACGATGGCCCGGTGATCGCTTCATTTGATATACCATGTACTAATTGTTGGCTGCACGAAAAACACATCGTCTGTTGGGCGTCAAACAAAGGTAAGTAAGCAGTATACTAAATGAAGGGGTCATTTAGTGGAAGATGTTATATGCTTGGTGTATAGCATCAACAGTGTAACGGAAGAGTTCAACACTGTGTGATGACACCAGTATAAGAGGGCGCGGGACGTGGTACAGTGGTAAAACGTTCGTCTGATGCGCAATCGGTCTAGGATCAATGCCCGTTGGTGGACCCATTGGGCTGTTTCTCGTTCCAGTCATTGCTCCACAACTGGTGTAACAAATTCGTCATATGCACTAGCTTATATATAAAAAATCTCCCGGAAAGAGTAGCCTATTGCATGGCTCAAACGGGTTTCCTCTCATTACGTGTGATCCTTAATCATATGTCCGCAGCCATATAACCGTGATTAAAATGTGCTGAGTTAAATTAAACATTCCTTCCCTCCAATATAAGAAACATCAGTGATGAAAAAGTTTGTTTTGTTTGATGTAAAACATTTGGCAAGTTTGACATACGGTCCTAGAAAGAAAATCCGCTATATTTTTCCATTAGTAGCAAGGGATTTTTTATATGCACCATCCCACAGACAGGAAAGCACATACCACGGCTTCTGATAAACCAGTCGTTATTCACTGGCTAGAATGATGTTAGGTGGTGAAGTGGAACAAGACAATAACACTGAAATGTTGCGATTTATTTATTTCAACCTTTATTTATGTGTTGTTGTTTTTTTATTAAAAGAAAAATGCCGAAAATATCTTCTGGCCTTACTTAATTTTGTTGAGTTTATTTAATCGCATGCCTTTCCTCACCGAATCGTGGACTTCTGAGAAGCAGACAGTCAGCACTGGGAAGGAAGTGCAATACGTTTAACTGTGAACCTCTTTAGATGCTTGGATATTTTAAAACGTTGATAAGACGCACGCTGAATCAACTGAACGACTTCAGTACGGGCAAACTGTCCACGACCTGCAGACTCAAACACCAAGTCGACTGTCAGCAATTAGCCATGCCGTCGTTTAGGAAGAACCTCTTTAAAAGTTGATCGTCAGTAAAGATCAGCGATGTACGTAGTGGCAACAGCTGCCTGTGATTCTGCTACATGCATAATAACACAGACCGGAGAAACTGGAGGCAGGGGCGGGAGAGGGGGTGGGTCTGTGCCTATAGTCTATACCGTATTATATAAAGCAGCCAAATGTGCTTGTGTTCCTCCACACCCCCACCTGATTATAGCGTGTAACCTTCACTTCACGTGTCGCTAATAGAGTACTGGCAATCAACACTTAAAACGATGTTCTGGAATTCAGAGTAAATTCAAAGTAAATTCAGGCTATTGTTAGATTTTTTCGGCTATTTCAATGACATTGAAGTTCAGTCTGAATTCAGTTTACTCTTAGACACATTCCAACTATACTGAAACCCTGGGTCTTTGTGACATCGAAAGTAAATTCAGACTCAAAGTAAATTCAGTTTATTCTTGGTCACTTTCTAGAGTGTTGTACACGACTCCATGACTGTGTAAAGAGCTAATGTCAGCTGTGTAAACTGTGTAAAGAGCTATTGCCATCTGTATAAAATATTTGGAAATTGGTTTATTGTACCGAACGTTAACGGAAGATTAATATATTTAAGCTATATGTTTTTAAAAAAAAGAAAGAAAGAAATGTTTTATTTAACGACGCACTCAGCACATTTTGTTTACGGTTATATGGCGTCAGACATATGGTTAAGGACCACACAGATTTTGAGAGGAAACCCGCTTTCGCCACTATATGGGCTACTCTTCCGATTAGCAGCAAGGGATCTTTTATTTGCGCTTCCCACAGGCAGGATAACACAAACCATGGCCTTTGTTGAACCAGTTATGGATCACTGGTCGGTGCAAGTGGTTTACACCTACCCATTGAGCCTTGCGGAGCACTCACTCAGGGTTTGGAGTCGGTATCTGGATTTAAAATCCCATGCCTAGACTGGTATCCGAACCCAGTACCTAGCAGCCTGTAGACTGATGGCCTAACCACGACGCCACCGAGGCCAGTCTATATGTTTTAAAGTCACGTCACATAATCCACGTGACTTTTAATAGATCCTGATTTTAATTTGGTACTTATTCTTATTGTTTATTTTTTGGCTTTTTTAAACAGAAAAACATCCTCTGGTAGACATTTGGAGGCTATATCTATAAAATATTAACCATATTTTGAACATCTCTTTGGTGAAACTCTTGCACATATATTTTTTTATCGTTTTAAATGAAGTGACAGACTTCACAGCTGTGGTGGCAGTATTCATACGATTTGATGACGTCAAACAAAACGCATATCTAGTGCCACTGTGTCTGTCTGTGTGTGTGTGGTGTGTGTATGTGTGTGTGTGTGTGTATGTATGTATGTATGTGTGTGTGTGTATGTATGTGTGTGTGTATGTATTTATATGTGTGTATGTCTGTGTGAGAGAGAGAGAGAGAGAGAGAGAGAGAGAGAGAGAGAGAGAGAGAGAGAGAGAGAGAGAGAGAGAGAGAGAGAGAGAGAGAGAGAGAGAGAGAGAGCAGGATATGCTCACATTTCGCGGATACCTGATATCATCACCGTTTTGACAGTGATTCATGCGTCCATGTTGTTATAGCTATATTTATTCCAATGCGCTGTCCTGATTTAGTAGACTAGTCTGGGAGTGGCAGTCCTCGTTTCGGAGGTTCAGGAATTATGTATTGTCCAGTAAAGTATCTCCTCGGGAGTGTGTGTCCTCCTGTACACGAAAAACTAGATAGAGATTAATGGAATCGACCAATATTTTGCCAAATTCCCAGAGATACGGATAACAGTATTGTCTTTCAGATTCTATCTGGTATAAAGCTACGATTTGTGATCGGCTTCGTCGCTTTAACTGACATGGGTGGACTATGCGCTTAAAACCTGGACGTATGTCAGCCAAGAACACCAAATACTACCAAAACTCCGAGACTGGTATATCAAAAGTCGTGGTATGTACTACAGTCTGTGAAAAACCCCACCCGACAACACATAGTGCTTCTAATAGCTCGGAGTAGCCAGTGTGATAGCATCGAACCTCCTTCCTAACTCAAACATAGTAACATGTATCCTAAGCAAAGGGTCTTATGACGCTGCGGTGTGTCTCCGGAATTAGCATACTTGAACATTAATGTACACGAGGACGAAATTCTAACAACACTATCATCACCAGATACATCTGTTATTAATCTTGATATGCGTATATATGCTATGATACAATTACACCCATGTACTGAACACACGCCATTTGTGTCAGATGTAGTTTCTTCTCCGCTGCAAGATGGTGGCGAGCTATTTACTACATACGGTTAGGAGTTCTTAGAGAAAATTGTGTCAGACAAGAGAAATGCTGATTTTGTAGATCAAAATAAATCTTATTCCAAAAGAGTAATAAGACCCTCGGCAAACAACCGGATATTAAAAGGTATTTTGGATCAATGTATTTCAATTGGCAAGAATTAATATAGACTTGTAATAGTAACGAAGGGTCAGTATTTGGTATGGTCAACTCTAGCACTCGCTATCGTATGGCAGCAATAAGACTTCGAATGGTATTAACGGCATATTGTCACAGACCACTGGCCTATTAAATGGCCTAACAAAGTATTGTCTGAACAAAAAATATTGGATTTGTCCCTAAATGTACGTTATTTAACCATCTCCGTAACCACCATACTCCACGTATTAATGATATTTTGTAAAAAAAAAAAAAAATATTTGAATTATGGCAATGGTCCATAATACACAAACTAATATTGCCGAGAGGGTTGACATGGATTTCACTCCATCGTGGTTGTGTTAAGGTAATGCGATAGCTAGATTTGGTTTCCAACAATTAATGTAATTTGTATTTATTATTCATTTTTAGAGAAATGAGGTCCTTAAATCCCTGACGTTATGCCTTTAAAACTGTCCCATACCTATCATCCTTAAGGCCAACGGCTTAATCCCTACACTAACAAGGCCGGTCCCCACGCAGTCTTCAACACGTTCCACGTGAAGGGATTGACCGGAAAAGAATACTTGCTATTGTTGCTGGAACAAGGTAAAGCGAAGACTCCAATGACTTTGGTTGTGTTTGAGCGAGCTACTCGAGTGCGCCGTTTGCTCTCGAGTATACACTTGTCGATTCGATTGACACAAATTTGACTACTGGAGTACACGCCACTCCTCTCCTGGGAGTGGTTAGAGTGCGTGACGTTACAAACATGGCGTGCGAAAGAGTAGTATTCTTTGGTGTGTTTTACGTTGTCTTGGAAGGTCGTAAATGTACACAAACTTTGGATAAAAGAATCTGAGTAATTGCATTGTATTTAATCTAGATACCCGCGAATAACGGTAAGAGGTCAGCTGGACTAATTTCATTCAAGGATAAGGTTCAGATTGTATACCGACGTCATACAAGCAAGACAAAAGTGTTTGCACTAAATGATCCATGTCCTTTTTTTTTTTTTTTTTTTTTGCTTTTAATGGGTGAGTTGCAGCTTAGTCCATGGTAGGGCGTTCACCTTAAATGAGATATGGTCGCAGGATAGATCGTCCTTGATGGACTCCCATGATTGATATATTAATGGCCGTTATATATATTACTTGCTGCTGTTTCGTAGGAGTAGCCTATGTAGTAGTGGGAGTACTCTGCCGTTCGAGAGCTAGGCGGATATTTGAACGGTTATGATCGCTCTATGCCGTCGGAGATAAACACGGAATTAAACACGGATAAACACAGAATTGCTTCAGACCATAGGGTGTTAGTGTATTAGAGCGGGAGTCTTTGCCTACCCGGTGGTAGGCAGCAATTCCGTGTTTTCGCTATACGGCAGATAGCGATCATAATCGTCGAAATGTTCATCTAGCACTCGAACGACATAGTACTTGTGCTGCCTATGTAGTGGCAGCGGAGTCTCTCCTCTCTCTCTCCCTCTCTCTCTCTCTCTCTCTCTCTCTCTCTCTCTCTCTCTCTCTCTCTCTCTCTCTCTCTCTCTCTCTCTCTCTCTCTCTCTCTCTCTCTCTCTATCTCTCTCTCTATCTAAATATGTTCTTTTATATTGTGCAATAATGTGGGGTTTTTTTTAAAACCTGATTTTGAAACTTATTATTTACATCAAAACCGCGGTGCTTTTGTGTTCCGACCTTGCTGCCTGATACGCCGATCGTAGTAATTTTCTAACAGTTCTCTGCCATACGTGACATAATAAATCCCTGCCATATGCGACTGACTATTTAAACCCACATGTCTTTTGAAATCTCAGAATTAGTTAATATCAACAGCTATTGTAGGTCTCAGATTCGCCGTTATTAGTTGCATCATCCGGCTTTGTGGTTTTCAGGTCCAGTATTGTGTTAACTCATCCCTCCGTCTTTTATCATCGGCACATCGACGACAAGTTTATGATGAAACTCCACGTCTGTGATTTGTCTCTTTAATCCATCCAGTCTGTCTGTATATTCGGAGTGATCAACAACGGGGAAGCGAAATCAAACGAACATACCCTACAGCAACTGCGTATTGGTCGCATTGATATATATATATATATATATCACAGAATAAAAAAAATGCATGTAGAAATATTTTCTAATTATAAACCGAAGACCAAAATCTGCCTCCGCATAGGCTGGCTTTACGTCACAATTCTACAGAATCAGTTATGAGATAACATTTGGTAATTGTGATGTAGTTATTTGTAATTACTACACAGCTTCTATGAGCTAACAACAGGGATATCCAGCATAAAATACGATTTAAATGTTTTTTGTTTTTTTTTACTCTGTGTATATTACACTCTAGCATGTTTAGAAGGTTAAGGATCCTCTAAAGTTCCAAGTAAGACCATTTCCATGACAAATATAAGTTATAGAAAGGGAAGTGATGAGAATTCACTATTATAGTAAACTGTTATGAATAAAGACTGTCTTGGATAACTACTTTTACACTCCTGTAAATAAAGAACAAATATAAGACCACGTATGTATCGAGGGATAACAATTTAAAAAAATTATGTCCACATTATGTAAAAATGAGAGTGGTTCCCAAATTTGTTGTGATATTTATATATATATATATATATATATATATATATATATATATATATATATATTATATATATATATATATATATATATATATATATATATATATATATATATATATATATAGAGAGAGAGAGAGAGAGAGAGAGAGAGAGAGAGAGAGAGAGAGAGAGAGAGAGAGAGAGAGAGAGAGAGAGAGAGAGAGAGAGAGAGAGAGAGAGAGAGGTGAACCAACAAAATAGTATATAGTTTTGGCATTTGTGTTTAAATATGGTAAAACAAATACTCAATAGCATCTTCTTAGCCAACAACAAACCAACGTGAAACGAATCCTATATAAATGCACGGACAACCCAACCTGTGCAAGTTTTTCCCATGTATCACGGGTCCGATTTTACAATGGTTCGTATCTAATTTTGTTGAGTATATGTAATAGGAGTAATTTGAATACATGAATGAAAATTGCTTTCTTCACTAATTTGTTTAGAGGTTTTTAAGTTTCAAAACATGAGGGAGGTTTTCCCTGAAAATCGTGATTTTGGACACAACCTCATCAGGCCTGGTGCTTATAAAACTTTTAGAGTCTAGACTCGAGACTCTATGGGAGTTTGAGACAGTGACGTCATGGCAGCGCCATACACATTACATGCATGTAACGTAATATGAGATCAGGGCGACCAACCTAATGGAAATATTTTTCCGGAATTTTCTGATATTTTCATTTTATGCGCGAACGCCTTTTTTCAAAACAATAATTTAAAGCGTGCAAAAACGTCATTTTCATAAAAGTAATTTTGAACAGTGCGAAAAATGTTATGTTTGACATATATTTGCAAAATGACAATACAAATGAGTATATCATTATTTATATGTGAATTGGAACTTCCTCATAAAAGAGACATACATCCCACACCTACACACATACCAAAAATCATCAACAAGTTCACACACACACAAAAATCTTTATTAGCAAATATTGTATTACAGTTTACGGCTCCCACCTACAGATTAGCAATAAAGTGACAAACAAACTTGGGACCAATTTTATTTTTATGTAGGGACATTGCCGGATATGTACTATTTCATCATATGTATGTAGTGGGGTCGAACTGATTTGTGGCGAACTGGGTTGGGGACGAAACGGCTGCAACCAACATTAAGACTGGCTGCCGTTTTGCATTACGCTTACATTACTATTACAATAACATTTTTGGGGAGCCAGTGTACAGAAGAAAACAAATCGCATTATTATTTAAGTTACTTGAATAAAATAATATCGGTAAGTATATTAATATCATGGATGCGACATATAATAGATTAGTGGTGGCCAAATATTATTTAATCAAATATTTGCATGTGTACGATCGTAGCGTTCTTCTGTTATATATTCATACTTTCATCCACGGTGGTAAAATATCTTTAAAATGAATACATAAACTATTCGAGTATAAAAAATAAGAAAGAAAATGTTCATATAATAGCTTCAGTTTACTCGACATTTTCATTGGTCGGCTGTTGACACTAGACACACGCCCGCGGCCTTTGTAATGGCACAAAACTAGACAAAACAGAGCTCAGGTTGAAATGAGTGATAAAGATATTTAATTCTAAGAATGTAATAAGAATTAGTTGCTTATAAAAAAACAAAAAACAATTCGAGTGAATTTGAAAACAATTCCGGATATTTGGCATCAATTCCGGAATTCCGAGTACGTGATGAAAATTCCGGAGTTTTCGGAAAATTGGTCGGCCTGTGAGATCTGTGAGATTGAGTCTGGACTCTAAAACGTTTTATAAGCACGGGCTCTAGTCATCAGTCCTAAGTGCGTTTTTCCCCCACTTTGTGTATTGCAGGCAGACAGAGGGGTATCTAAAAAAAAAAAAAAGACATGTCCGTAGGATACAGAAACCAGAAATACAGAATATGGTTTTGCATTTTAGTCCAGAACACATGACTGGACCATGAACAAATTGCAATTGTTTTATATTGTTAAAATGACCCAACTGAACATTATATCCAAAATCTACCCAAATCTGACACCGGAAAAGGTGCTAATTAACATATATCCAATATGGCCGCGAAGACCAACTTTGAAGACCTCTATCTCCTAAACGGTTTGTAATGGCTACTGCGAAACTAATATACTATAACAAACTGAACTACATCGTTTTTGTTTCTCTTTGTAACTATTTGCTTTTAAGCAACCAATGGCAACGCCAAATTGTTTTTCCTCAACCTTATTAAATATTGCTTTGAAACATGAGTTACATGGGTTGGAGTTTGTTTCGGTGCACCCAATAGAAATCCCTGGCTAAGTCGTTGGCAATGTAAGCAACGTTCCTTCCGACCCAACGTATAGTTCGCAAATATAGAATATCAAAACTAACACGTTAAAGAGTTCAATACATTTGTATAAAATCTTTTATTTGCACAACAAGAGTATAAAATCGTATAAGCATAGATTGCTGCAGGTAGTGTTGAAGGTAATGCAAACACTTCTTTTCTATGGTTCTTCACAGTCATTTTATTCCTTCTTTGCCATGATCGATCCCTGTCGGTGGGCCCATTGGGTTATGTTTTAGTAACAGCCAGTGCTTCACAACTGGTGTAACAAAGGCCATGGTATGTAGTATCCTGTCTGAGGGATTGCTACCAATTAATCGGAAAGAGGTTCATTGCGTTGCTGCGGCAGCGGGTTTCCTCTCGCATTATCTGTGAGGTTCTTAACCATATGTCCGACGCCATATAACAGTAATTAAAATGTGTTGAGTTAAAGTTTGTTTTGTTTTACGACACCTCTAGAGCACATTGATTTATTAACCATAGGCTAATTTTAAGGAGGAAACCCGCTACATTTTTCCATTAGAAGCAAGGGATATTTTAATCCACCACCCCTCAGATAGGATAGCACATAGCGCGGTATTTGATATACCAGTCGTGGTGTACTGACTAGAACGAGAAATAGCCTAATAGACCCACCGATGGAGATCGATCCTAGACCAACCGCGCATCGGGTGAATATTTTACCACTGGGTTAAGTCCCGTCCCTAATATGTGTTGAGTGCGTCGTTAAATAGAAAGAAAAAAACCCCACCAAAATACACACACACACACACACACACACACACACACACACACACACACACACACACACACACACACACACACACACACACAAAACTTCCACTAATTTCCTTACTAGTACTGACTGCAGGTCAATAGACTTAAACATTGTAGAGACTTCGGCAGCAATTTGGTTTTAAATTTACATTTTGTTTCCAGGGTGAACTGTCCTCTGATGTTTGTTGAAGACAAATGCCCATAAAACAATCGATATATTGAATTCAGTCTGGTTCACTGAATCTGTCATTCAAATTCATCACAATGTTTTTTATTACCGTTTCTCCCAGAGTAAACGTAGTATGTGCAAAATTTGCTTAAATGAATTCACTTGAACTTTATGGCCTAACCTGTCAATGATTTATCTTTGTTAGATAGTACGTCCCATAAAATAGCCGGGAGTAATATATCTCCATCAGCATATTTTAGGATGTAACCATGGAGGAGGGAAATGGAATAACTTTTACGTATGCATAATGATTCATTTCACGTACATACGTTGGGTGGTGGGGGTGGTTGTATATTTGAGTGTGGGTAATTTTTGGCATTCTCCACCAGAGACTTAATCAAACACGCCTGTTGTGGACACGACCTCTTACTTCGCCAGACAGATGCGTCCAAGCCTTGGGCGTCAATCCGGATTTAAAAGTGGGGGGACGTGTTAGTGTGTGTGTGTATGTGTGTGTGTGTGTGAGAGAGAGAGAGAGAGAGAGAGAGAGAGAGAGAGAGAGAGAGAGAGAGAGAGAGAGAGAGAGAGAGAGAGAGAGAGAGAGAGAGAGAGAGAGGAGAATGTCAATGAAAATCATAAAGCTACATTTTAGTGTTTCAACTTTTAATTTTTGTTTGTTTTTTGTTGTTGCTGTTGTTGTTTTTGTTGGTGGTGTTGTTGTTGTTGCTTTTGCTAAACGAAAATGTGCGGGGACACTTATATAGATTGTTCCCCGTTGTTGAAAAGTGAGAAGGACGCGTCCCCCTTGTCCCCCACCGATCGACGCCCATGGTCCAAGGCAGTGACATGTTCAGAGGTTGAGCGCTCGCGATCAGTTCGACTGCTACCATCGTCTTCTATCATATCACATTTGTTTTAATCAGTCCCTTTTATTAGTTTATTTCATTTGATTGGTTCCCTTAGCTTGTGTTGTTTTCAATCTGTTCATCTGCTTTTAGTCCGTTTTTAGTCTCATTGCTCTTTATTTCATTCCCCGGAGGAAATTTAAAGTTTTTAAACGAAAAATTGGGATTTTAAGATAGCTTTTAAGACAATTCTAATATATTTTATATGACAAAACTCAGTCTAGCATGCATCCGCGATCGTCCGCCCTCTTGAACATAAACAACAAAGCGTAATTAAATTTAACACTTTTACTACTAAACTTGGCTTACAGAAATATTTTGTAACCCTTAGGTTTCCACAAACAATGCAATAAATGCGTATTTGGTTGGCTCAGTAATACATGTAACAGGAAGAGGAGTCGGTTATTTATCCCTGGTTTATACTCTATGTGAAAACTAAAGCAAATGGCGTCTGAACTGACAAAACGTACTTAACAACCGTGCATCAGTTACAGTTTTCATGAGGTGGGTTTTTTTTTTTTTTTTTTTTTTTTTTTTTTTTTTTTTTTTTTTTTTTTTTTTGAGGGGGGGGGGGGGTCACTTGTAAGCAGACCAAATAGTATTTATATACTATATCGTGTACACCCTTAGAACTGGATACATATATGACGATTTAATTGTTTATTAAAGGAAGGAAGGAAATGTTTTATTTAACGACGCACTCAACACATTTTATTTACGGTCATATGGTTATAGGACCACACAGATATTGAGGAAGGAAACCCGCTGTCGCCACTTCATGGGCTACTCTCTTCGATTAGCAGCAAGGGATCTTTTATATGCACCATCCCACAGACAGGGTAGTACATACCACGGTCTTTGATATACCAGTGATGGTGCATTGGCTGGAACAAGAACTAGCCCAATGGGCCCGACGGGGATCGATCAAGCGAGCGCTTTACCACTGGGCTACGTCCCGCCAGTCAAATGTGAATATACATAACATTATACAATACACATATTAATTATATTGCCACCCAGCCTAAATAGGCTTATTTGACACCTAAAACAGTTTATTACATGAATCTAAAAATAATGTTACGATATAAAACTATAGAGAAAACAAAATAACAATAATCTATGAATGAATGAATGAATGTTTAACGACACCCCAGCACGAAAAATACATCAGCTATTGGGTGTCAAATTATGGTAAATCTCTCTGTCTTTCTCTCTCTATGCCCGTCTCTCTCTCTCTCTCTCTCTCTCTCTCTCTCTCTCTCTCTCTCTCTCTCTCTCTCTCTCTGTGTGTGTGTGTGTGTGTGTGTGTGTGTCTCTGTATGTGTGTGTACACACACACACACGCACGCACGCACGCGCGCGCGCACACACACACATAAACATATACATACATATATATTGCATTTTCAGAAAACAAAAAACCTTAAGCACTTGCTTATTTTTATGTAAGGATATCCAAAATGATATTCGAATTTGACGTCATTTCCATTCAAAAAGACATATTCTTACGTCATTTGAATATCGAATAATGGCTGACTGGAATTAAAGTTGCATATACAATTACAAAACACACGTTGTATTAAGCTTAAGATTATATGTTAAAGAGAATATTACACTCGTGTGTTTCCATATCGTCAATATCATATATTAGGAATAAACATAATATATTATTCTCGCATAATACAACCTTTATTCCTGACATATTAACGGTACCGAAAAACACTCTGATAATAATAATAAGTATATATATATATATATGTATGTATATATATATATATATACGCACACACACACACACACACACACACACACACACACACACATATATACACACACACACACACACACACACACACACACACATATATATATATTAATGCTGCTAGTAATCCATTACGTATAATAATGTAACTGCTAATAATAGTAACATCTACTATATATACACTATACATATGTATGGTGCCAATTTAGATATATTTATTGAACTAATAAAATGACAACCTGGTGGGTTTGGGGTTCGTTTTGTGTATGTATATATCACATTTCATTCTTCTTATTGGTATTCACTACTTCGGTCATTAATACGTTGACAACTTACCATGAAATACACATTTTTAGGATTAAATGTCAAATCGTTCATTACTGCATGAATAAGGTATACATTGTTTATTATGACGATATTCCAAATGGAAACTGTGGAATGATTTCTGATCCCAATTTTCGCTTCTCCGAGATCAAAGAAATTTATTTAACTCGTCAACGTGAAATTTAGATTACTCGCCAACGAAACTGCCACTTTCACAATGCCAGAAAATTGAGAAATTTTACAGAGCTTAACAAAACAAATCAAGTTTGTCCTTTGGGAATTTGGAAGAGGCATGCGTTTGAATGTTGACAATTGGAGCAAATATTACAGGGATAAAATTGCACATTCTCCTACCAGAAGACTTTATTAATTTCCCTTGAAACTGGATGGCGCAGAGACACGAATGTGCGTTTGTCACACTTCACTAAACCTTTCCGTTTCAACTGATTCAGTGCGTTTGCCTCAATGGAAAGTTAATATGGCATTTTCCTTACTGTGTGTTTTATTGTCATTAATGTAAATAACATCCCTCAGCTTTAGTTCGGGTGAACTAGAAGTAAGCAGTTATAAAATAAATCTCTGCACAGAGAGTTGATTCGATCTTTAACATTAAAAGTTGATTGGAATTTCTGTTGGGGCGCAGTGGACATGTAGCTGGGTGTCCAGGCATTTGATGATCTAATGGCCGTAGCTAGCAGGCTGGCGTGTATCCCAAGTGCTTTTTTTTTATGTAAAAAAAAAAAAAGACGTCACACTTCAGCTCAGATGTGGTGCCCCCACCATTACCCGTCTATGTGCCCTCTTTTCCATTCAATAGGTTTCGGGCTACCCACACCCCTTTTGCCTTGTCTGGAAAAGAGAATGATTTGTTTGTTTAATGTGACGCCACACAATACGAGTGCGTCGTACGAGAATAGCCGATTGTGACACAGAGGATAATAAACGAGTTACCAGTTATTATTAAATTTATATCCCGAGTGAAATAATTTCACGAGGGACATACATTTGATAATAACTGGTACCGAGTTTGTTATTCTATTTATTACCCCAGCTATTTGGTTGGGGTTTTTTTAAGCCTTTATTTTCGATATAGCTTCATGTATATAGAAACGATATAAACTACTTTACTGTTCTGGGTATTGCTTTAACTTTGTATTTTATTCACAGTTCATAGATAATTTTCATACCCAAAGTTCTATATATTCTGTAAAAAAAAAAAAAATCTATAATGAATTGCATTAAACTGCCATTTTATTACAAGTTTAACACTGAAACCAGAAAGACGTAAACGCAAACACTTTAAACTACGTTACGTCAGTTTGTGTGCTTTGTAACTCGTGATGACGTCATATTTAATACCGACAAGGTTATCGGTTTGTTGGCATCAAATTGTCCAATAGTGGTGTACGTTAAAACAATGCATGAAATTATGATTTTTATTTTCCCCGTTATGGATGCCTGCTGGGGTAATAAATTATGATTACATCGGTTTTTTTATGCAATAGGCCATTCTCTAACGGCCTTTTGCCTTGTCTGGAAAAGTGAATGATTTGTTGGCTTAATGTGACGTCACACAATACAAGTGCCTCGTACAAGAATAGCCGGGTTGTGACAAACCAACCCTACGATTTCATCGGTTTCTACGCAATCGGCTATTCTTGTACGAGGCACTCGTATCGTGTGAAGGAAATGAAAAACAAATGTTTTAAAAACTTTAACATTAATTCTGGATGGATTTAAAAAAATGATTCCACCACATTACTGTTTCCAAATATATATTTTCTCGTCGGCTCCAGATGTTTACACTCAACCAAAATGTGACAGCGCAAATTCCATTTGCCCGTAATTTGTATGCATAATCTATTTTTTTTAAATCACGTTTTATGCAAATATATTGAGTAGATTCTATTTATGCGTCTCAGTACGCACATGCGTATATGTCTGCTTATTCAATCATTCTACGTATATGGATTAAGTATCCGTATACGGATTACGGAACAACAGAATCTGCGCCTAATGTGTTGTTTTGCTACTTAATCTAAAGTAAGTGAAGAAATTCGTTGCAACCAAGTTCTTTATTTGCCTTGAGATGAATACATGATGAATACATAAATATAAATAATACAACATACGTGTAGTTATAGAACACATGCTATTCCTACTCAAAAACAGCAAGAGATTTTTTATATATACATTTCCATGAACAGGACAGTACCAATCGTGAAGCTCTGGTTGAGATAGGGAAAACCGAGTTACCTTCAGGCGATCGTTGTACTACTGAGCTAGATAACACCTTTCAGAGTGTGTGTCGGATTGCTGGGTGCAGTGGAGAGTTGTAAATCAACATACATCAAATCACGGGTGTCTGGTAAAGTGAATTGCATCTGATAATATGGGAGATGATAACCTGGCCAGCACGATTGTATTCTGTGTTTTTCGAGTTCGGGTTACAGGAGGCCTCAGATTACAGTTATCTTCCCATTTGGTTGTCCAAAATCCGGAAGTTTGACCAAGTTCTTTATTTGCCTTGAGATGAATACATGATGAATACATAAATATAAATAATACAACATACGTGTAGTTATAGAACACATGCTATTCCTACTCAAAAACAGCAAGAGATTTTTTATATATACATTTCCATGAACAGGACAGTACCAATCGTGAAGCTCTGGTTGAGATAGGGAAAACCGAGTTACCTTCAGGCGATCGTTGTACTACTGAGCTAGATAACACCTTTCAGAGTGTGTGTCGGATTGCTGGGTGCAGTGGAGAGTTGTAAATCAACATACATCAAATCACGGGTGTCTGGTAAAGTGAATTGCATCTGATAATATGGGAGATGATAACCTGGCCAGCACGATTGTATTCTGTGTTTTTCGAGTTCGGGTTATAGGAGGCCTCAGATTACAGTTATCTTCCCATTTGGTTGCCCAAAATCCGGAAGTTTGACCGCGAAAGTAGTCTGCTGTTTGACTGTGATTATTTTATGGCAGACAGCTATGAAGTGGCAACTGTTTGACTGAAGTGACAGGGGATAGCATGTAGTTTGTAAACATGTGTAACTTGTTGACATTGGAGACTTGTTTGTGGTAATTCCGGCCCATGCAAAAGTAGTGCTTTTTGTGTAAAATGGGTGTACTCCGGCCTGGTTTAGAGGGTGTGTCTGTTTAAACCAATATGCTGGGAGAAAGAGCTGGACAACAGGGGTTGTCCTTTTCAGGGTATGTGTCCCCCATGCAGGCAAAGGTACATACAAAACTTCACAGGCCTGCTGATATTAATAAAAATGTTATAGCCACTAAGGCTATATAGAAACATATAGCGAAATTAATTGTGGTCTGAGGCCAGGAGATAGCCTCGCTGTCAGCAGGTAGAGCGCATGGCCATCTCGGGTAATCCCATGACGAAATAGAAGAAAATGACGGCTTAACCATTACGTCTGATTACCATAAGTTTTATTGTCTCAAAATGCGTCTGTATTTCTATCCTGTAGTTTGTGGCTTAATTCCATGGCAAAAAACTTAAAAGTTTTGACACCAATCATCAAATTAGCGATAGTAGTAGAAATTCCACGATTCATGTTTGCAGGATCCAAGTAGAAAAAAATGAATTAATTGCAATTTCGCATTTTGAGCACAGTTTTCACCAAGATATCCAACAACAGATTGCCAAGAAAAACGTGAAAACACGGAAAGGAAATTTTGTTTAACCACAGTACTTTTGTTAAAACATTACTTTTGTGTAAAACATTACTTTTGTTAAAACATTACTTTTGTGTAAAACATTATTTTTGTTAACATTACTTTTGTGTAAAACATTACTTTTGTTAAAACATTACTTTTGTGTAAAACATTACTTTTGTTAACATTACATTTGTTAAAACATTACTTTTGTTAAAACATTACTTGTGTAAAACATTACTTTTGTGTAAAACATTACTTTTGTGTACATTACTTTTGTGTAGAACATTACTTTTGTTAAAACATTACTTTTGTTAACATTACTTTTGTGTAAAACAAACATTACTTTTTGTGTAAAACATTACTTTTGTTAAAACATTACTTTTGTGTAAAACTTTACTTTTGTTAAAACATTACTTTTGTGTAAAACATTACTTTTGTGTAAAACATTACTTTTGTTAACATTACTTTTGTGTAAAACATTACTTTTGTTAAAACATTACTTTTGTGTAAAACATTACTTTTGGTAAAACATTACTTTTGTTAACATTACTTTTGTGTAAAACATTACTTTTGTGTAAAACATTACTTTTGGTAAAACATTACTTTTGTGTAAATTTGGAAAGGGATTGTTTTATTTAACCACACAGTATTTGTTAAACATATTACTTTCTTTTAACTTTTCCATACACAGAACAACGCATTGCATTAGCGCGCTATATGACAGACCGCCCGTTTTGATGAACCGCGAAAACCATCAAATAAATCTACCAAGAAGGGTTGATCTTGCAACCTTCCACACCCAAGGCGGATGTTTACCCATTGAGATAAATTTCGCTTCCTGAAAATCAAATGATGTAGAAATATTGATCAAGTATTTTTCTAGAACACTAAAAAAGCGATTGGCGTGGAAATGATGACACTTAATAAATCAGACACTAGCTCCTTGACATTCCCGTTCGTTCACCTTCATTAACGCCACTGTTTCCTATTAACAAAGATTCTCAACCTCTTGTTTTTATTCACTTCCAACGTTGCAGGTTCGTCTGAAATGTCTTAACGATCGACAAATGAAAAAAAAAGTAATTTCGTATCTTTTGACTTATTACATTGATAATACTGGTTCGTCTTAACGGCTATTTTATCTTTATGAAATACCAATGGCCTGTTCATCTTTGTAGAAAGACTAAGTTTTCATACTAAATCGAGTGAAAGATTCTCCGATTTGTAAGGCTATCCTTTGATAATAGTGATTGCTGTAATCCGACCAACTGGCTCTGGCTCATATTTTAAAACCTATTTTCTTTCCGTTTTTAAAGGTTTTATTTTGTTCCTTTATCAATACAAGTCTGAACGATAAGACCGTATTCCATTATCGAATGGATGTTTGAAAAAGTCGTGATCATAAGACAGGGGAGGATAGTTGCCCCACCCACCCTCCGTTGCCGGAGAAAATCCTCAAATTCGCGCAAAAACCATAGAGATATTCCGGCAAACTGTGCTAACCTGAGACCTTTTCACCAAGTATTTCCATCATTCTGTACCCCAAAATGAGTTGCAATCCATGTAAAAATGCGTAGTGTTTCGTTTGTAACCCTATTTAGCTGTTTCGCAGTAATGCTAATATGAAAACAGTCTTGTTATCCAGATTCGGGCCTTTTCGTTTAATTCGAGCAAAAAACAGCCTGCCACACCCCACTCACCCACCCCCGACAAAACTGGGAGCCCGTACGCCTATGGTCGTGATTCCTTCCATGACACATTATCAGGTGCTCGTCCTTAAAAAGGACCGCCACTGCCCTAGGAGATCTGTAACAGGATGTTTTATCCTTCCTGCACCACTAATAGGACTGCCACTCCCAAGACTAGCTTAGAAGACCCAAACTTTCACAGGATAGAGCTCAGTGGAATATATACAGCTGTGATGCCATGCACTCATGAATCACTGCAAAAATGGTGATGATACAAGGTGTTCGCAAAAGTTGAGCATATCCTGCCCCACCAGTGGCACCCGTTATGAGCACAGCCTACAGCCATCTAGGATAGTTGAAATGTGCAGGATTTTCAAAAAGTTGAAAAGGCTTGTACACGGTCAAAATGGAGTACTGTATCAGACATCATTTCAGTGAGTGATGCGTCATATCGTGAAATCCCCTCTGAATGTCTACCATAACATTTGTGAAGGCTTTCGGGAGTCCTTGGGTGTTATAACCGTGATCAAACAATTTCTTTACCAAAAGAATGTTGCTATCAATCGACTTACCACACACATAGTAGGTCGGATAACAGAAAACTATTTTCGGGAGCATTTAAAGAGATCCATGTTAAAAAAGATAATAGGAAAATGTACAGTGGGGTAAATGATAGTTAAGAACATCTAACATTTTTAAATTACGACTATTTCATGTGTCAGTGGTAAGTGTGACACAGTATAAAAAGTGATAATAATAGCCAAGAAGTAGTAATAGAAAACGTGTATTGTCGGAATATCAACTTAAAACATAATATAAACAATTTATGATCTCACCGGCCTCGGTGGTGTAGTGGTTAAGCTGGTAAGTACAGAGTTCGTATCCCGGTACCGGCTCACACCTACACCGAGTTTAACGATCCAATGGGTAAGTGTAAGGCCACAACACCGCCTTGTCTCTCACTAACAACTAACAACAAACCCACTGTACTGGACAGACAGCCCATACCATATAGCTGAGGTGTGTGCCCTGGACAGTGTGCTAGAACCGTATTTGATATACGTACGAAAAGTAAATATAAACAACAAAAATTAAAATTTGAGTTTTACGATATTTGTGCAAGTTACTAGCACTTTGGAATACATATTGTAGGATTTTAGTCACAAAATAATATCTTTATTATACCAAACCAATAAATCGTTATGACAGTTAATCGATTTCAAGTTTCCCAAAATCATAGTCACTGTGACGGCACGTGCTCTTATTTTTTTTCGCCTGTGGCGATGTTAATTGTTTCAGAGGGCCGTGTGCGGTGTGGTTACGTAATAACCCTGCGCGATGGTGGTCGAAATGTTCCCAATATGCACTTAAGACCAGGTGGGCACCTTGTTACGTAATACCTCCGCGCGACCGTACCCTCTAATACACACCCAGGCCAGGTGTGGAGGCCATGTGGCCAATAGTTACGTAATACCTCCGCGAGTTCTGTTTTACGACCTTATTCCTAGCGGTTTGGCGACATCTAGTCTGACCATCTAAGAAAAAAATGTCGTCTTGGTCTCTGTGGAAAATTCACATGATAGGGGGAGTACCGCGATGTGCCCCCAGGCGATATTCGGATTTTTGAATAAATAGCTAGGATTTTAGATATATCGGCGAGAAACAGATTGGAAGGCTTCCAGGGAACGTTAGTCCGTTTGGACTGGTAAATATATATTTCTGCTCTGTTGTATAACCTTGATGTGATTGATGTGACTTAAATATTTTAATACTGTATTATACCAATATTATTTAGACAGTGTTTCCGGTAAACTGACGAAGTAAATTGTAGGCTTCACTGTTCTAAAATTATTAAAGCTTAACCAGTCATCCTAGAGGTTGTGTAACTGTAGGTTATTGTCTTTATTGTGATAGGTACCAGTATTAATTCTGTATTACAAGGTTACTGAATTAGTAGTTAAGGGTTAATTAAAAATTAAACAGTTAGGAATAGAGTTGTAATTCCTTTATTAATTAAGTTCCCCTGGAAGCGTTTCTCAATTATCACACGTGTGTGTGTTGTATCACGGTGAAGTGATTAGAATATTGTGTAAACTATACACCTAGTGATTAACTAATTAAGTGATTAGTTCTGGGTTGTTATTATTACTGTTGTTGTTAATTAATTAACTGCTGCAAATATATTTGTCAGCTTAAGGTTAATACAGATTCCAAAGTGCATTGTGTTTTGTTGTGTTTTCTAGTGAACTAAACGTGCTATATTACATATACTTATATAAGATCTTATCTCTGATATACCTAGAGCCGAGCCACTCGGGTATCGAACTGCCCGATAGTGAGATTTAATAGATATACAGTTAGGAGAGATATTTGGATAATCGTGTTTTATTCAGTTACGGGTATTATAGGATCCCCGTGACAGTCACCCTCAAATTCAGCTTTCGTTGGGGAATACCACATTTAATTTAGCACCTATCACAGAACATGTGTTGTTGTTTGTTTGTTTGTGTTTACTTATTTTCGTGATTATATCCAATTAAGGTTCAAGCGCGCTGTCCTGGGCACACACACCTCAGCTATCTTGGATGTCTGTCCAAGACTGTAAGTTAGCTGTTAGTGGTTAGTGCGAGAGAAGTTGGTGCTGTTGTCTTGCACCTACCCATTAAACTCCCTCTGGGTGGGAGTCGGTACAGGGACGCGAACCCAGTACCTACCAGCCTTATGTCCGTTGTTTTGATCACTACGTCACCGAGACCGGTAGAACATGGGTACCAAATATGTTATTTTTATCACAGTCTGAATAAATACTATTTAGTGGCTGGTGTCGACCTTGAGTATGGCCTTTGAGTTTAGATAATTTCTGGCATGCTTCCATCAGAGAATATACCAGAGACACGTCCAGGTGTCGACCGTGAACATTAATCACTGTTCTTATACATATACTCGACACCTACTAGCCGCTAATTAAACACCGGACTAGAGTCTTGTTCACAAATAATCGTTTCCCGCAAGACATAATGTGACGATCAACTTCTTTTCAATATGCTTCATGGTCCTGTCGTTGAAAACAATTTAATTTTCACGTGGTTTCGTTACCGGCCAATGAGCGCGTCTCGCTTGCTAACATGTACCCATAACTGGAAACCTCTCACCGGACATGCTGGTCTCATGACACAGTTGGGGTTTTAAGTACACACGCAATATGATATGCGTGTCTGCATCTCCCGCGGGATTTCTGAAACACTACCGACGCGAAATATTGGTAATCGGGAACAATCTACATATAAGCCGAGTCGAGTTTGATCAAACTTCATTCCAACAATACAGCATGGCCTTGGTTGTGGTACTGGTGGCGCGATGTATGATCATCTTTTGTAATTGATTTTAAAGAGACCCGCTGGGTTGTTTTGTGTTTTGTTACTGTAAAACGTTTCCGACTGACAGAGCATTATTAACGATTAAAATTATATACGAAATGCATGTCCTTGTTTGGAATATCAATGGCTATATATATATATATATATATATATATATATATATATATATGAGCTGATTCTGATCGCCGGAATGTTTGTAGAAGCGTCAGAGGTTAAATTCGGGTTGGGCGTGCCTGAACCTTCAGTGGATATGAGCACGTTAATAGAGTTCCCATCCCATCCCCATGTTTGTAGAAGCCGAGACTAGATTTTACCTCCCTATAATTTCGTATGTACGAACACATATTAGGAAGTAAAATGAAGACTAAGATACTACAAATATTAAAGTTTGTTTTCTTTAACGACACCACTAGAATCACATTGATTAATTAATCATAAGCCGTTGGATGTCAAACATATGGTAATTTTTGACATATAGACTTAAAGAGGAAACCCGCTACATGTTTCCATTAGTAGCAAGGGATCTTTTATATGCACCATCCCACTGACAGTATAGCACATGCCACGGCATTTGATATACCAGTCGTGGTGCACTGACTGGAACAAGAACTGCAAACATCAGGACGACTATAACAATGTTGAATACACAGGCACGGATATTCTGGACAATATTATTTAACATGTAATTTTAATAGTTAAAAGGATATCTGTTAATCAGAAGCATCTTACAATGACAGTAAATCAAGGACTGTCTGTTTAACACTGCTTGAACCTTTATGTATGAATACTAGATGTAACCTATTAGTCGAGACTATATATACTGTCGCCATATATATATATATATATATATATATATATATATATATATATCACACTTCTGTGCCCATTGAGGATTTTAGTATGGGATTCATCTTTGTACGCAATATTTAGTGTGTATTGTAGTCGACTGAACATGAGCGGAAAAGGATCCTTATGTTATTCGTCATCGAGTAAGTAAAAAGATGACTGTCGGCAGTGCGGATCAAAAGAAAAAAGCGATCAGAATGATCGGAAGGTGTTAAAAGGGCCTTGTGTAATATATTATAGATACGGATACAAGCTTGAAAATAAACGAATAAATTACCCAAAGACCGACTTCGGTGGTATAGTGGTTAAGCCATCTCGTCACCGGCTCCTACCTAGAGCGAGCTTCAACGACTCGGGGGTAGGTGTAAGGCTACTATCATATTAACTACTAACAGTAACAAACTAATCATTAACCCACTGACCTGGGCAGACGGCCAAGGGGTAGCTGAGGTGTGGGCCCGTTTAAACCTTAATTGGATATAAGCATGAAATAACATTGAAATAAATGAATGAATTAATTCATTCATTCATGGAAAAATTAATGAAAAGTCAAGAGATATATCGTAAAGTTCAGATCATTTTATTGTTCATTCTGAGTTTAGCGTTTGAAGTATAACTATTTCTCTTTTTACGCCCAGTGATGGCTTTGTAGAACAATCTGTATGGTCCGTTATGGTGATATTGGTATTTGGTACACGTGTACCGAAGATGGAAGATGCCAGGCCTGCATTCAGCCAGACCGAGCAGAAAAACGTCCGCCAGACTGGTTTATGCGCTTCACGTTAAACAAAATGGCCACGTCGGGAACCAATCAAATAGTTCGCGAACGATAGCGAAACGTTTGCTGACTGAACTTAGATCTAGAGTGAATCTAGAGGGGACGTGAAATGAACATTCCTTGCCTACCTGCATCTGAGCCCCCAGTCTGGAAGCTATTCGAGGACTACGTTATTCTAGTTGACCAGCCCGATAGCCCGAAATAGTCTCCACAGCGTCGCCCGATCCCGGATCGCCCACCGCTCCAGTAGAAGATACCATCATTTGAGTCGGATGTTCGATCTGATGCCGTTGCCAAGAGCAAGGCTACCACTCCTCGGAGCGATCAACCTGACAGGGCGAGGCCACCATCATCCCAACAGGGTCGAGGAACAACTCGTTGGTGTCTTCAGATCAGCAACATCCCACCCCAGTACGACCCCAGTACGCCAAACTCCTAGTAGACGACATCACGGACACTACTGAGCTGATCGGAGGATACAAGTGTAAGAAATGGAGGTCCGATAGAACTATTCTTACTAGGAACCGAAGTTCGTACTTACGTTCCTTTTATAACGGCGAAAGTTGAAGTAGACGAAGCGTGGGCGACTACAGCATCCACCTGTCTACTTCGTTGTCCAGAAGCTTACCTTCCGTCACAGGACAGTCTTCGGACAGCGCATTTTTCTTCCGATGACTACCCACATCTTTCTACAGCCCGACTACTCACAGAATCATGACGATCCTCTTTGAATAACCGAAGAGAACATTTTCCTATCTTCTTACCCAACGAGCTGATCCGGACGCAATGAATGCCAACATCCTGATAACCTTTTCTCCTTGTAAGTGGACTTTAAATCTTTTGCCCCGTCCCTCCCCCTCGAAACTTATGTTTGTTTATTTATTTTATGATTACCGTCGCCCTGCCATAATTCTTTTCCGCAAAAAAATAGTAATAAAATGAAATAAAATAATTTAAACTCTGGCTTTCCTCTCCACGCGTGTACAGTGTTAGCACTGGTCTCAATTATCTACCAAGAAACGCGTGACGATACATCATTTGGTCACAGGTGTGAAGAGGGTTTGTTTTGTGTTTTGTTAGTAATCGATCAAGATTTAAAGCTTTATTTTTTCTTTAAATTGTTTAATATAATAAAATGCAAAATGTAATTCAGGAAAGTGAACAAAACACATTGTAATAAGCAGTGATGTTCTCGTATTGCTTCTGTATTATCGTAATACGAATATAGTTAGAGTAAAGAAAATACTTGTATATCTCCTTACATGCAATGAAAGGACATATTCCAGCCATACCTGGTATAATCCAGTATTTGCTATGTACGGCAAGCTAAAGCGTATGCGGCACTGTAATATGATTTCTGTATCTTGCCTATAACTGGCTACAACACTGAACTTTTTCTAGGGTCACGAGAAATACTAAGTATATTGCATAATAATGAAAAAGGTTTAACAGTTTTAGTCGTTCCCAACCTGGGAATACAGAAAATATTGTTTTAGGAATAAAAATGGTAGCTGCCAGGCTTTTGGGGCCCTGTTCAGTAACGCTGACTGGGCATTGTTAAAGGGTTTTCCAAAACTGATGAAACATACTATTTACTTTAAAGGGACATTCCTGAGTTTGCTACAATTTTTAAGATGCTGTCGACTATCGACTTTTTAACGATTGTAATTACATATCAAATATATTTTTCTGCATAATACATTAGTGGCTGTATATTAAACCCGTTTCCGATCGTTCTAATATTTGTCCTAGGTTAAATTTCATTTTATTTCCTAAATAGACAAAATCCAGTTTGGGCTTCTTATAAATATTAAGACGACCAGAAACACATTAAATATACAGACACTGATATTCTAAACAAGAAAATATATTTAATATGTAAGTTTAATGTAGAAATATTTTATTGGTCGGAAACATCTTACAATGCAGCAAACTCAGGAATGTCCCTTTCATTGATCCAAAATTGCTGAACGTCCTGGTGTGCACCAGTCGACCCTTTTTATATGTGCTTCAAAGTACTCATGTCTTGACATTAGACAACCTTGCACCGCAGCATGCAGATGTATCCAAGAGATGCACCAGATCATTTTGTTGCATGTGATCCACCATATAGTCTTAGAGAGGAAACCCGCTGCATTTTACCATTAGTAGTAAGGGATCTTTTATATGCACCTCCCACTGCCTTTGATATACCAGTCGTGTTGCAATTTCTGGAACGAGAAATAGTCCAATGAGCCCACCGACGGGGATCGATCTCAAACCGACCGTTTATTAGGCGAGCGCTTTACCACTGGGCTACATCCCACCCTGTCAGTTGAGAGTGAATCTGAGGACAGTATTATGTACTATGAATTATGTACAACACACTGAGGGCGTTTAATGAACCACTCTCAAGGTTTTTGTGCTGAAGTTTTACTAAACATTCATTCATTCATTCATTCATTCATTAAAACATACACTCACTCGCTCACTAATTCATTCTCTTTTTTTATATTTTCAGTCTTTAGTGGTTAAGTGTTTGTGGATGCTGATAGGTGTATAATTACAACAACACTTTTTTACTGGGGAACCATTGATCAATAGTATGACATATGTCGGTATCTTGATCTATTATTTTATACAAGTATTTACAATTTGCAGTTATATTTTATTTTAATATTTTTTAAAACATGCTAACTAAACTTATCAATAATCTAAAACTAACCATTTGACATAAAATTAGGTTTTTCTAAGTCATAAATCTTTTTATTACAAATATTTTTATATTTTCATACCATAATTACTGTCCTTTTAGTCAGCCATTAATCAACACAATATCTGACAGTATTAGCAACAGTTTTAATGAACTCATTGAGCCCATAAACATCTGTTTTTATAACAAGAGCACATTTCTAAGTGCTGTAGTTATGAAGATATACAGTTTTGATGATGAACTTGCGGCCATTTTGTAAAACGGCCGCCATCTTGTTCGCACCAACTTTAGAAAATGTTATCTTATATTTTCATGACCTCCACATCCTAGAGATTAATTTCAGCCATAGTGACAAATGTTATACTTCCGGCCCCGGTTACTCAAAAACTGCAGTCTCTGCTGCAGGACTATACTTCCCACCCTCTTCACATTAACAGAGTTAACCATACCCAGCAGAAAGAAATATCGTAGAATAATTAGGTTCGGTGAAGAGAAGAAAATTAATGTTCAAAGATTACCAGATAACCTCCATGTGATAATAAGTGGATGTCGCTGTTAAAGAGAGAAGACATTGAAGAAATTAAGACATCTGACAAAATTCGATTTGCATGTATCTGTACACCTTATATTTAGGAAGCTGGCTAAATCAGACGCGTATTTTGTTATCATATATGTCACGCTGATACATGGCATACCGATTTAATATATATTAATACGTATACCTTCTTAATAGTGAGTTTGTTTTGACGTTATTGAAAGTATATCTGTGACTGTTGCCTATGTCACATGCTGGACGCGTGTGGGTTGCTATAACCTAGATGTCCGTTCTTGTGAAGAGAAGTCCATACATTGTTAACTCTAATCAACAGCGTCTTGTCGCTTAACAAAACACACTATACCTAAATTGTCTTCAAATTGGGAGAATGCACATAAAGCCTAATAAATGCTAAAAATAGCGACTCGTGTACACACGTAAATTATCTTTCGACGCAGTTACCAAGAAAACTACATCGGCTGCGTAGAGATTGAATTGTCTGTTGCTTCATTACGGAAATGATTCATGGAAGTTAAAGTCCTCGAGATACGTTTCTTAGCTAAAACTCCAAGGTGGGTTAATATATAATGAAAACAACAAGAGTCTCTCTACAATCTCGTGTTCATTGATGGCTTGATCAAATGCTGCTTTTTCTCCTTTTTTTCATCCTAAATTACAAATTCATGATTGTGCTTCGGCGCTGTAACTGCACACAAAGGTGAAATGGTTAAATCTAAAAGTGAATCAGGAAGCTGAATGGCGAATCATATGGTAGAAACTCGCTGCCACCACGTCCTCTTGTCAACACCGTCACAAGTGACTGAAAGGTCGCTTAATTATTTACAAGAGTTCCCGGGAGAAATACAGCAAAACAAGCCAGTTTAGTCCAAATTTATGTTACATATATGTTCATGCCAGGATGACATTAGTTTCGTTATCATTAAATCGTCTACAAAAAGCATGCATTCATTTCAATTACTATTGTATTATCTCATAGGTGGTTACTATTTTATGCACGGCAGGAAATACGTAATTTAATATGCAACACGTGTTAATCACAAAGTGTTTTTCTACCTATACAGGTAGTTATTGTTGTTGACATGTGCATTAAATCATATCCACATGCATGGAAAATATCGTGATTAAAACACACTGCTTCAACTTAACTTTAATGTTGTTATTGTTGTTGCTGTGGTAGTCAATGTCGTGAGAAGGACTGGATTTGCTTAATGTAATTGTAATAATTTAATAATGTAATCCTTTATATCCGACTTATGTGTTTTAAACAAAACTCAATTGATGGGTTGTGTACATCTATGCTTTTTAAATATAAATATTTCACAACTAAAATATCAGCATGCTATTTGATCGCAAACTATCCCAACAAAAAATACACCGATGTATTCTACATCTAACTTTGGGTGTTTTTTTGTTGGTGGTTTTTTTTGTTGTTTTTTTTTCTTCTTTTTTTTCATTGACATGTTTTAAATCAAAAACGAAAGCATGCAAAACTCTTTTTAAAGCAGTTACGTCACACGATACGTGCGTACTTAATTAGTATTTTCCGGTAACAGAGTAACAAGGGAGGAATATCGTCCCCTCCAATGATTCGGGGTTTGTGGATCACTGCGTTGATGGATAGCACGTTTCCGCGTGGCCGTTGTTGCCACACTGGTTCAAACCACAGGCCAATTATTTTTATATAGACAAAATCGTTTTCACCATTGCCGCAGTAGCGCTTTATTACCGTTTTGAACAGTGAGGTGTAAGTAGCTTTGTATCTGTTTCCTCTTTCACGGCGAAAAACTAGAGTTTGATTTGGCGTTAATCTTTAACGCATGATGCTCGCTGTAAATCTCCTGCTGTGCTAAATGTCAAATGAAAAGAATTGTTTTTTTAGATTTGATTTGAATTTGTTTTCCGTTCCAACCAGGTACCCACGACTGGCATATAAGTATTGCCCATTTGCGTGTGTGTGTGAAATGACATGTCAAATGATCCGTTGCAGCTAATGATACATAGTAGTATATACCAAGACCATTGTATGCAATATGTAAGGGAGGCGATGCAAACGCTTTAGTTGGGGAAGAAAGACACACACACACTCACATACACACACAGACACACACGCATACACACACACACACACACACACACACATATATACACACGCACATAGAGATACACACGCAGAGATACACACGCGCACACACAAACACGCAGACACACAGAGACACACACATTCACACAGAAACACAGACAGACAAAGACATACACAGACACAGACACACACATACATACACAATTACACAGACAGACACACATACACCTACACAAACAGAGATATATACACACACACACACGCGCGCACACACATACACACAGAGAGATACACACACGTAGATACACACACAGACACACACATACACAATTACACAGACACGCACACACCTACACACACACACACACACACACAGAGAGAGAGAGAGAGAGAGAGAGAGAGAGAGAGAGAGAGAGAGAGAGAGAGAGAGAGAGAGAGAGAGAGAGATACATACATACATACATACATATACATAAACACACACATATATACACATGCATGTATATGTTTGTGTGTATGTGTGTGTGTGTGTGTGTGTGTGCGTGTGCGTGTGTGTGCGCGCGTGTGTGTGTGTGTGTGTGTGTCCCTGGTTGAAACGATTACATGAACATTTTAGGGATTTCAAGTAATTATTGGTTTCACAGATTTTCTGAAACGGGCCTAAATACGTTAACAGAAGGTTTCGTCATACATTTAAAAGTCACAAGTGTTTGAAACTTTAATTGTCGCTTGATATGGAGAATAAAGTGTTTTAAAGCACTTTTTTGACAATGTTCCTTTAATTCATTTGCCATATATATATATATGAAGGGTTCAAGGGAATAATTTATAATGTCACACTTTTATAATTTCAGATAAAGTTTACAATTCTAAAATTGTGGACTATTTATACCTAAGCATGATTAACATTCAACCCTCAATGGACTACCATAAATATAAGTTTTTACTTCGTTGTGTCCTTTATACATGTGTGTATATATACATGTATATATATATATATATATATATATATATATATATATATATATATATATATATATATATATATATATATATATATATATATATATCATTGCATGAGCGGGAGTGGCATACAGAATTTATGATAAGGGATTTGGGAATTTTGTATTCCCCAAGCGATATCGAGGTGTATAAAACAATTTCCAAACGAGTTTCATATATTTTGTATGGCACTCCCGTGAATGTAATAATTTATTTATTATCACACACTGTTTTATAACAAACGGTAAATATGATTGTAACATTATTCCATATAATAAGATTTAGAGATGTCAATTACAGTGACGCTTAATGATGTCGATACCATAGCCGCGACTGTTGCAAGCTTTCAATTGCTAATATCAACTGCAATGTCGTCAGAAGTGTGTCATAACAGTTTTCAATGTATTATTATGACCCATGCCAGTGCAGATAGCATGGTAAAATACGATATGTATGTAACCGTTTATTGTAGACCAAATGGGTAATACTCTCTCTGTCTGTCTGTCTGTCTCTCTCTCTCTCTCTCTCTCTCTCTCTCTCTCTCTCTCTCTCTCTCTCTCTCTCTCTCTCTCTCTCTCTCTCTCTCTCTCTCTCACACACACACACAAAGAGATAGTTTGAGAGAGAGAGAGAGAGAGAGAGAGAGAGAGAGAGAGAGAGAGAGAGAGAGAGAGAGAGAGAGAGTAAATGAATGAATGAATGTTTAACGACACTCCAGCACGAAAAATACATCGACTATTGGGTGTCAAACTATGGTAATGCAAACAAATAAAGTGATGATCAACATCAATATAAAAATTCAAGATTTAAATAAAAACACAGTGTAAAGAACTATGCAAAAATACAAATATCAGAGATAGATACTGACTTTTACTCTAAATTTCAATTTGTGCTGTACTGGCCATTCTCAAAGAGAATGTTACACCCCTGCACCACGGTGAGATTACAGCACGCGCAGAGGTGAACTTAAAACTCCATTCCTTTCCTCTGTTTAAAATGCGTTTTACGACATAATTTAAAACACTTTTTGCTCGTATTTCTCGGAAAACTATTGTTACCTATTAGTGTCAAACAAAACGCGATCAGATACTTTAAGACATAACAATTTCAATTAGTAAATCAAAGATATCCAAATAAACGGCATGATGTCAGCTAAATTTTAGACAGGCAACTAATTATGATTAAAGTCAATGTAAACGACGTATTTAACCGATTTAACTCAACAGTACATGGATGTTAGCACAGGTTTTCATGGACAATCATCACGCATAAAGGACGTGACATACATCAGGTTACAACCATCACGCATAAGGGATGTCAAATTTCTTAGCTTACTGTTCTTGCGACATTGTATTTGTAATGACTATTGAAGACGAAATTTCAATAACTCTGGCCAAGTACATCTACTGTTACTGAACCTTTAACAGAATAAAACAACAACCGCATCTATTTGATAGTGCGACAGCCGTAACTGTTAGTTAATCATTTTCCTTGTATATTAATATTTTATTGTCGTCTTTTTCTTTAAGGCCAATTAATTATGTGGTTTCAGTAGATTTTGATTTGACTACCTACTGGATAGTTATTAATGGAGCTACATATCACAAATTATAAGATACCTTATTGTTTGCAGATTTCAAACAACGCCATATCGTTCTGATACAGAAGTTATTCTGTCAAGGCTATGATGTCCAGGGACTCCCGAGGGCATTCGACACGTTTTAAGGTAGACATTCGGAGGCTACTTTTACTAAATACGATGTATCACTGACCAAAATGATGGCTTATACCATGTCATATTTTCAACTTATGCATGCTCTCTTTGGTGAAACTCTTGCACATTTATTATTTTGTTCGTTTTAATGAAGTGACCCAATTGACAGCTGCGGTGGCAGTACTAATGACGGGGCAGGATATTGTGAGCTTTCGCGAACACCTGGTATTATAGCTGTTATGACAGCTCTACTTATTCTTATGAGCTCTGCCCAGTGCTAAGTTTAATTTAGTAAACTAGTCTGGTAGTGGCAGTCCTCTTTGTGGCGATGCAAGAGGAATAAAATCCCCAATAAAGGATCTCCTCAGGAGTGGTTGTTCTCCTATAAACGAAGCACGGGAAATCATCCATTATCTTCTATTTTGCCAAATACCCATTCGACTCTGCATTATGTAGATGACATACGACCCTCATCATGTATTATGGTTGTGTCGTTCAAATTTTATGTATTTATAAAATTTCATTGAAATGCACTGGTTTCATTTTAAGGTCATCTGACTTTCTTTCAATTAAATTAATTAATAAACGGAAAAGGTTTATTTTATCTTCAATAGAATTTTGTCAGGCTAATACATGAATAAACAAGTTGAATGTAAGTAAAAATGTACATAACAAATTGTTGTTGGGGAATATATATATATATATATATATATCCAGCAATCACTGTATACATTGGCAAGATATGATGACTAGATAAATCTCTATATTTTTGGTCACTGATCAAAAATATAGGTCACGTGACATAAGCCCGACTCGACTGGAGTATTTCAGACTAGATTTTCAATAGACATATGACGTCATGTACTTTGTATGACGTCATACGCCAAACGCCTTGCTAGGTTGACGATACTCTATTTGCGTACATACCGGCCTCGGTGGCGTCGTGGCAGGCCATCGGTCTACAGGCTGGTAGGTACTGGGTTCGGATCCCAGTCGAGGCATGGGATTTTTAATTCAGATACCGACTCCAAACCCTGAGTGAGTGCTCCGCAAGGCTCAATGAGTAGGTGTAAACCACTTGCACCGACCAGTGATCCATAACTGGTTCAACAAAGGCCATGGTTTGTGCTATTGTGGTCCTTAACCATATGTCTGACGCCATATAACAGTAAATAAAATGTGTTGAGTGCGTCGTTAAATAAAACATTTATTTCTTTCTTTCTATTTGCGTACACAAAAATTAATAAATAATGATTTTCCTACTATTCCCGTAGGATTGCAGAATAAAATAAATAACTAGTTCCTTTCTTAAGATATCGGCTTTATCCTACTCAGGTCAAATGGCGAATGCATAATCGATTCAAACTTCAAGAGACAAATGTAGTTCAGAGGATAATAAATTAACAAGTTTATGTTAAAATAACTGTCATCTTCACGAGGGGACAATCATATTTATTTCCCATATAGTTAAACATATCTTGGTTCATACCAGTGTTATGTCCACTATAACGATACGATTATGTCATACGATTGGCGCACTACAACCTTACCGGAACGTCCGTCAAACAGTTCAGTGATATAATTTAAAATTGGTATATGGATAATAAATATGATATTAAACTCATTGTGTATCTCGTGATAACTGAACATTATTTCACTCGGGACATAAATATGATACGAAATTGAAGCTCGTTTAATATCCTATAATTCTTACACCAGATTAACAGTGCATATACCCTTAACATTAATTTTGATTTTGTGTTGGGGTTTTTGTATTGTGGGTTTTTGTGTTGTTGTTTGTTTCGGTTTTTGTTTTACCAAACCAGATTATACAACGCGTTTACAAAATAACTGCTATTCACTCGCTTTCAGATATTTGTTTTCGTTTGGGCAGGCAAGCCATCTTGGTTTTGAAAAACAAATGGATTAGACGCAAGTTTGTCAACTGTCTAGGGCTTCTCCATATTATATATGTATTGTATGTATGTATGTATGTATGTATGTATGTATGTATCTATCTATCTATCTATCTATCTATCTATCTATCTATCTATCTATCTATCTATCTATCTATCTATCTATCTATCTATCTATCTATCTATCTATCTATCTATCTCTCTCTCTCTCTCTCTCTCTCTCTCTCTCTCTCTCTCTCTCTCTCTCTCTCTCTCTCTCTCTCTCTCTCTCTCTCTCTCTCTCTCTCTCTCTCTCTCTCTCTCTCTCTCTCTCTCTCTCTCTCTCTCTCTCTCTCTCTCTCTCTCTCTCTCTATATATATATATATATATATCACAACTATGGTATTTTATGCAATTTAAAATAGTAACAGAATTAATATTTTTGAAAGAAAGAAACAAAAGAAAACATTAAAGTTATGTATGTCTTCGATAATCTGACAGCAGGTTTGTTAAAAACACAAACACAATACATTACTATCTTATTACGTTTAAATACTAAAACGACAGTATATTATTTACTGATTAAGGGAAACCCTGTATTTCATTTATGTCATGTACATAAACATATTTCTTTATAGTCTTTATACCTTAGGTTAATGGTGAATGAATGCATGAATGAATGATTTTCTTTTGAGTTTTTTTGTGAAAGGTACCTACTTGATTGACGTGGACAAGACCTCTACATTATTTTTTCTGTAAGCAAAACTCTTTCTTTATTTGCAGATTATTTTGGGTGCTATTGTACCCTCGACGTATATGTTTAGGACAATTGTTCTCCGTAGTTAAAAACAGATTACTATCGTCTGGGTTCGAGGATAAGTGTAGGATGAAACGACATTTTGGCCTCATCATTGGATTGCCGCGAGAACAGCACGATAAGTGTCAATTCAGGAAGCCTTAATTGCCACCGGCTTCATCAACGCATATCGATGGCTTATGGCACGTTCGGGGTCTTCTATTTAAAGCCTGTTTCATTGTTTCACCAAACTATAGTATAAGCCTTTCGATGAAAGAACGTGAACTCGCAAAGACATTTGTTTTCAGTCCATCAGATACACAACTGGGACAGAAAGAAAGAAAGAAATGTTTTATTTAACGACGCACTCAACACATTTTATTTACGGTTATATGGCGTCAGACATATGGTTAAGGACCACTCAGATTTTGAAAGGAACCCCGCTGTCGCCACTATATGGGCTACTCTTCCGATTAGCAGCAAGGGATCTTTTATTTGCGCTTTTCACAGGCAGGATAGCACAAACCATGGCCTTTGTTGAACCAGTTATGGATCACTGGTCGGTGCAAGTGGTTTACACCTACCCATTGAGCCTTGCGGAGCACTCACTCAGGGTTTGGAGTCGGTATCTGGATTAAAAATCCCATGCCTCGACTGGGATCCGAACCCAGTACCTACCAGCCTGTATACCGATGGCCTACCACGACGCCACCGAGGCCGGTCAACTGGGACAGATTCAGTTATTACCCTTTTTAATAGGCAGTTTGTCCAACGGGTCTATTAAAAAAAGTACTTCATCACGGAGTAAATTCATAAAGTAATTATATATATATATATATAATATATATATATATATATATATATATATATATATATATATATATATATATATATATATTTAATTTAATAATTTTATTTAATAATGTAGGTCATCTAGCTAGAATTCATATATATATATATATATATATATATATATATATATATATATATATATATATATATATATATATATATATATATATGAATTCTAGCTAGATGACCTACATTATTAAATAAAATCATTTTAAATCTTCTTCATTTACAAGAGATGAATATGCAAACACCAACACGTGTCACGAGTAGGAACTATCGAACATCCTGACTATATCTCAAAATATCCTTGTCGGGGTATTTTCTTTCTCTTTTTAGGGAGAGAGCGAGACATATTTTAATCTTTGGCTAATACGTATTGTAGTATAGAAAGTTGCATTGATAAGTAAGGTAAGTGGTGTAGTAATTGCTGCAGTTGTTGTACAATTAAGGAAATGTCTTTCCAACATATCTTTGGATACTGTGTCCATATTATTTATGAAACCTTAAGTTAAGTTACGTTTCTTTGCTAAATTTATTTTACGACAGTATCAGTCGTATATATTCGTATGTATCGAAATTTGCTGTTCTGAATTGATATCAAACAATATTTGAACTAATTTCAATACACAGCATTTGTGTTAGGCCAGTGTCTGTTAATTCCGTGGGCATTTTTAGCCACATATGAACTGCATTCATTGAAAGCAAGGAATAGTATTTTACATCGTCATGGATTTTTAAAAAAACTATTTCTGATAGTTTTAAAATAGTTTTAAAGTCTTTCATAACTCCATAAGAGTGGAGGTACGTAGCCCAGTGGTAAAGCTCTCGCTTGATGCGTGGTCCGTTTGAGATCGATCACCGTTGGTGGGTCCATTGGGCTATTTCTCATTCCAGCCAATGCACCACGACTGGTATATCAAAGGTCGTGGTATGTGGTATCCTGTATGTGGGATGGTGCATATAAAAGATTCCTTGCTACTAATGGAAAAATGTAGCGGGTATCCTCTCTAAGACTATATTTCGCAATTATTGAATGTTTGACATCCAGTAGCCAATTATTAATAAATCAATGTGCTCTAGTGGTGTCGTTAAACAAAACAAACCATAGGAGTGGCTTGTGTACTTTATTGTTGTATTATTGTATTATTACTGTTATTAATCTGTACACAAGGTGAGACGTATCTAAATAATTTGTCTGTCTGTCTGTATATCCGGTATAATTATAAAATAAGTGCTATTATTAATAACAATTAACAAACAATACAGTGTAGGGTGTCGGACCGTGTAGCTATTACGAGTAAGTTTTTGAAACTATATCCACATACATCTGTAAGTAAAACATTGGATGTTTTTATTCCTAGTTGACTGAGAGCTGTATAAATAAAACGGATTACTTTAAGCTTCAAGTAATAAATTTGTTTAACAACTCCCCAGCTTAGGAATGTGATGGGGTAATACAACGTTGACCCTTTATATTAAAAGAGTATGACTATCACTTTCAAATTAATATAACAAAGTAAGGAGTCGAAACAATGACTACTTTCCAGCCAACATATGGTTCTTAAATAGTTTCTGTGTAATTGTATGGGTTGACTGGCGTGTGAAATAGGTAGTCACACTGTGGATCTGAAGCGTCCCCCTGAATTCGTTTAGCATTTGGAACATGCAGTGTTGCTGCATCTCATGACAGATAATTAATGGGAATGGCAACTCTATTTACGTGCCCCTATCCACAAGGGTTCAGGCACGCCCACCCCGGATTTAGCCTCTGACTTCGCCAGTGACCAATTCCGGGGCGGGGGGGGGGGGGGGGGGGGGGGAAGGGGGAGGTGTGGAAATATGTTGGGGACAATTTCAAAACGTGGTAAGACCACTTATCCCTAAAGAAAAATAAATGGGGAGCTAAAATTATATTGTCTTTTAAAATAATAAAATTAAAGCACCGGTTAAGCTTATACAGGCTATTGTTTATAATTAATATTTAATAGGTGCAGATATATTTTTCAATCGGGCTGATCTAAAAAAATTAATAATATAAAATTAATTAATAATAGAATTAACTTCTATGATTGTTAAACCTTAGGCTCTGGAGGATAAACGATTCGCAAAGGGGGGAGCATCGCGCCCAATCTTGTTTGTGCTCCAACATCCGGGTGGCCCACTTCGGCTGGTCCGGATTTCCATGGGGCGGAGGGCAGCTGAGCAACCAGTGTTAAAACTTCGGTGGTGTAGTGAAGAAGTTTGTTTTGTTTAACGACACCACTAGAGCACATTGATTAATTAAGCATCGGCTTTTGGTTGTCAAACATTTGGTAATTTTGACACGTAGTCATCAGAGGAAACCCGCTACATTTTTCTCATTGCAGCAAGGGATCTTTTATATGCATTTTCCCACAGACGGGAAAACACATATCATGACCTTTGACCAGTTGTGTTGCACTAGTTGGAACGAGAAGAAACCAATCAGTTGAATGGATCCACCAAGGTGGCTCGATCCTGCGACGCAAGCACCTCAAGTGAGCACTCAACCGACTGAGCTAAATCCCACCTCCCGGTGGTGTAGTGGCTAAGTCATCGGACTTAAGGCTGGAAGGTAATGGGTTTGCCTCCCGGTACCGGCTCACACCCAAAGTGAGTTTAACGACTGATTGTGTAGGTGTGAGTTCTCACTACACCGACTTCTCTGCCATAACAACAAACGCCGTGGTATGTGCTATCCTGTCTATGGGATGGTGCATATAAAAGATCCCTTGCTGCTAATCGAAAAGAGTAGCCCGTGAAGTGGCGACAGCGGGTTTCCTCCCTCAATATCTGTGTAGTCCTTAACCATATGTCCGACGCCATATAGCCGTAAATAAAATGTGCTGAGTGCGTCGTTAAATAAAAACATTTCCTTTCTTTTATGTCACAACAAAACCCTCTGTCCTAGCTGCGCTATGTGTACAGGACATCGTGTTTGAACCTTATTTGGACATAAGCACAAAGATAAGTAAAAACAAACAAAGTAGTGTTAAAATATAAATAATAATGAAAGAACGTGTCCATTGAGAACAGATGTTACAATGTCACAACTAAAATTGTATGTGCGTGCGCGCGTGTGCGTGTGTGTCGTTACATTTTATGTCAGTTTTATTAACCATTTCACTGACGGCGACTGATGATGCTACTTAGATGGTCTTGTAAAATTTACTTTATCATTAAGTAGGCTTTAGCTGCATACAGTAGTGACCAACGAACACTGTCTACATATTAATATGCCTATCAACGAAAGAGGTAATTGCACTGGTCAGACTCGAACCCGTTTCCAGTTCTCGGCCATCAGGATGTTTACCACAGTGAACTTCCGGTTAACCGATCCCATTAAGATATTTACTGCCGAACTCTTTTTTATGCGTAGCATTGTTTTTCAGCAATTAATAGTTTCCACGGAAACAGTTCTTTGGAGACTGTTCATAATTTGTTTTGCTTCGATTTATTTTAACCCTCTAGAGCTCAAGTACTCAAAATTAATATTAAAAAGCTGATCACAACATAACAGGTGAAATTGTGATATTTCACATAGAGTTAAAAGGTGGGGTTTTTTTTAATGAGTTTATTGCCCCCAGATCAGTTGACAGTGTCAAGGTTTGTTTTATTTAGCGACCCTACTAGAGCACATTGATTTATTAATCAATGGCTATTGGGTGTCAAACATTTGGTCACATTTGACACATAGTCTTAAATGCAAAACCTTTTTTCCATTAGCAGCAAGGGATCTTTTATATATAAATATATATTATCCCACAGATAGGACATCGCATACCACGGCCTTTCATGGGATTAACTCAACTGAAGAATGGGTACACTGACGTGGCTCGATCCTAGGTAAACACATCTGACGAGTATTTCACATAGAGGTAAACAAAGCAGTTTCCCATCGTGCTGAAACACATGTATGTTGTACTGTGTTCTTCGCGGCTATTGGGGAATCAGTGACGCCTTGCTCTCATGGCCACGTGCATTTCCAAAACAGTATCTTTGTACAAGACGGAGTCTGACAGCAACAGATGAGTTTTAAAATCCATAATAATTATGTATATATCACTCCACGATACGTCACAACGAAACATATGTCCCAATCATAGAGGTATAAAGTTGAATGACAAAACCGTTATAGATAATGTTCATAAGACATAAAAATCAAGAAGAGACTGTCACTTATATAATTACAGTGTTGCCTTTCCAAACGCTTTCAACATGACCTGTATGTATGTATAAACTTTATTAACGTGTCTATATCCAACAAAGGTTCAGGCACGTCCACTCTGGCCCAAACCTCTGGATATACCAGTGACCGAGTGCAGGGCCGACATGACTAGACTATAACTGCGAGCTTATAAAACTCGGACTGTATGCAGACTCTATCAAAATTTGTGCAATAAAGTATTTTAATCCAGTTAGTGCGATGTCTAAAGCGTGACTGCTCCCAGGGGAGTCGTAAAATTGATTACATAGCTAGTAGGCTACCAATTTCTTTAATGGGAAATGGCACACAAACTAAAGGTAGTAATGGAAAGGACTTAAAATAAGCTGTTGAATAATTGACGAAGCCAAGCTGACCAAAAGGCTGTCAAATCTCGGAGGATGACTCCGACATCACAATGGACATCAGTAATGCAGCTATTTCCAAAGGTGAACACATCCCTAACGATTGTGATCTGTTTGGATGTAGAATGGTAGGTACTCGGTTCGCAGCTCGGTACTGGCTCCCAACCAGAGTGACTTTTCATTTCATTTCAACTTATTTTCGTGCTTATATCCAATTAAGGTTCAAGTACGCTGTCCTGGGCACACACCTCAGCTATTTGGGCTGTCTCGTCAGGACAGTGGGTTAGTTGTTAGTTGGTTAGTGGTTAGTGAGAGAGAAGAGGGGTGCAGTGGCCTTACATCTACCCATTGAGCCCTTAAGAACTCGCTTTGAGTTGGATCCGGTACCGGGATGCGAACCACGTACCTACCAGTCTGTAGTCCGATGGCTTAACCACTACGCCAACGAGGCTGGTGAGCGACTTTTAACGACTCAATGGGTGGGTATAAGACCACTACACCTACTTATTTTTCACTAACCACTAACACCTACCTGTACTGGACAGACAACCCAGATAGCTGTGGTGTGTTCCCAGAAGAGCCTGTTTGAACGTTCATTGGATAGAAGCACGAATCAATTCATATCCAAGTATGTTGTTGCAGAAAGGAGTCATACATATAGGAAATAGAAACAAGACGATTTGTGGGCTATTGGTGGTATTTCATTTGATAATAATCGTGTTAAACGTAAAGTTTGTTTTGTTTAAGGATACCATTAGAGCGGGTGTGTTAATCATCGGTTATTGGATGTCAAACATTTTGGTAATTCTGAAATGAGCTATATGTTTTTATTAGCAGCATGGGATCTTGTATATCCATAGACAGGAGAACACATTCTATGTCAGTCGTGGGGCACTGCTTGGGAAATCCCAACCAGATAATGGAATAGAATGGAATAGAATAGAATAGAACAGATGTTTAACGACACCCCAGCAAGAAAAATACATCGGCTATTGGGTGTCAAACTATGGTAAAGGCAAACAAATATAAAAATTCTCTCTTGCCTTGACTTGAATCCGGGCCGCTCACGGGTGCTGGACTCTCAGTTTGGCCAGCGATGAAGTTAGACGTGGTTTCATGCGCTCTCAACTTACCCCCCCCCCCCCCCCCCCACACACACACACACACACCTGGGGGGACTGATCGCTAGTTATGGATCGCTGTTGGAGTACCGCGTCGCGTACACCGGGTCACGGGCAACCGTGACCTTGGTGTATGGCGACGCGGCTACAGCCAAGAGGAAGGGAACTAGGAAGAGGAAACGTGCGCCAGGGGAGGCTCAGGCGGGGACAAAGCTGGCGGCTCAACCGCCAGTGGCGGTCCCGTCTGCGTCGCCGCCCCCACCACGACCAAACCGGACGGATCGACGGGAGGCGACTCGCCAACCAGCCAGACCGACTGTTCAGATGCGGGAAGTGGAGCAGCCAACCAATGCACCGTGACCAGCGTCACCTGTTCCCGCTCGTTGATCGTCTGCGTCGAGACCCCCCACCCACGGGGGACTCCGCGACGGCGACTCTGGATGTTGGGGCTGTCAAGAGGAAAGCCGTGACCCCCCCCCCCCCCCCGGGGGGACCAACCAGCCAAGACGCGGCCTTCTACTTCCTCTTCGGGTGACTGGAGAGTGGCAGCGCGGAAGATCAAAGGCCAGTACTCTAAGTACTTGGTGGGAGACGTCACGGACCCTGACAGACTGCCAGGCGGGGTCTACGAAGAAAACTTCAAGACGTTTCCCGATGGCCACCAGGTCGCCATCCACACGGTCAAACTACGGGGAGTGGAAGCTATAGTAGTGACGTCGCGCCAGGATGATCTTTACCGACAGGGATTCCTCAGCCATGACATGGATAACAACACCATCCACAGAATCATGAAAATCGTCACCGGCGCCCAGTACCCACAGATGGTCCACTGCCTTAGCACCCACAGCTACAGGAGACTGGTGCCTCACTTTGAGGAGAGGAACATCATCACCTCCCCGTAGATGCTGTCCACCCAAACGGCCCTAACGAGGCCACTCGCGTGGACATATCGATCGGACTTTAAACTTTTAGATCTGCGTTCAAAATTTTGTCGAAATTACTTTTTTTTTTTTTTTAAATATTATTAAATAGTCCTCTCCTCTCCTCTTTCTCTTATTTAATTTTGGACTGTCCTTCTAAAATCTCCAAATTATATAAATATTCGACCGAGCAGTCAATTTTTTTTTATTTTTGGCTTGTAACCTTTTTATTTTTTTATCTATTAACTTCTTTACTAATTGCTATTTTCAAAATTCTGCCCAGTTTCAACCCCCCCCCCCCCCCCCATCCCGAGTCAGGCCACCGATCTTATCGGAGGTCGGACTCGGGATGGGCGTGCTCGAAACCCTAGTGGTATATGGGCACGTTAAACTAGTTATCATCATCATATAAAAATTCAAGAGTGTAAAGAACTGATCCACCCTGAGAACATGCACTAGAACTTAAGCACCATAGGCGACCGATCCCCGAATGAGATAAGAGTCCGCCCCTATGTAGTTCATGGCTTATTAATAAAATATTAATAAAATCATTGTATGAAACCGATAGTGTTGTATAAGTTAAATAAATACATGAACAAGAAATGTATAAATAAATAAATAAAATAAATAAATAAGTTAAAAAAAGTAAATAAAATAAAGAAAGAATCAATGAAAGAAAGAAAGAAAGAAAGAAAGAAGACAAAACGTAGTGTTCATACAAACATAAACAATAAAAAAAAGTATGTTGTTGAAAATAGTAAAAGTGTAGGGTTTTTGTTTTGTTGTTGTTGTGGTTTTTTTTGTTTTTTTTTTTTGGGGGGGGGTTGGGGGTATTTATTATTATTATTATTGTTTTTTTTAAAGCTGATCTACTCTTCCTAAATAGAGGATACTCCCCGAGTGTCTTGTCATATCATAATTTATCAGTACGAGTTGATAAAAGTATGAAATCCGAGGCTTGCGACAATTGTAAATAATGTCAGTAATGTGGGTTGAATGTCACTATATTTGGCAGCGGTAGACTCGTTAACTTAAAGAACGGCAGTGGCGTGACGTCACTAATGATAGGTTTAGCGCTGAAAAATATACTGTGACGGAACAAAATAATGTCTTGTAATTACAGTTTGACCAATCAAGATTATAAGAAGCGATATCTCCTAGAAAAGCCTTCAATGGATGATAATTTTTTTTTTTTTTTTTTTTTTTTTTGGGGGGGGGGGGGGGGGGGGGGGGGGCGCTGTTCACGGATACTGGTGTTTTGGGCCTTGGCTAGAAGACGTCTTGTTTATAAGCATTTTGTCAGCAAGAATTGTAAGACTGTTAATGTTTTTAAATGTTTCCCCTAACACAGTATCATCTTTCAGTAGAGGTGGTTTTTTTTGTGTTTGATAATAACGATGATCACGGGTTATGGGGGGTTTCCCAGTTGCACGGATCCCCCCCCCCCCCCCCCCCCCCCAGTTAAAAAAAAACCTAACCCCACCACATAGATCTAAATTAGTGTCAACGTAAAATTTATAATTTCAAATTATAAACGTTTACATATTGTTTTGGAAAAACCCTTTATATAAAGCATAATCCGCCCCTGGATATCTACATTGTAGTCGGTAGGTAATGGCTTCAGTGAGTTGATGTCTCGCTAGACAGGTTTTCATTCTCTTTCTATTTCATTTACACAGTTCTTTCTGTTTGTCCAAGAAGCAGTGCACCACATCGTTAGACAGTCCATGTCATAGTGACCTTGGTAGACATCCGATATGCTTTATATAGAGACAACAAATCATTCACCCAACTAATAAAAGTCTCTACTCTGATGCTTTATTAATGGAATATTAATGCGTTTTGTTATTATTGTCTTTGGTCTGTCGTCATTAGAACTGGTGGCTTGTTTTGGTTTTATTGTTTTTATTATTTATTGGTTTAACCATTGCGAAAATCTGGCCTTTGTGTCGAGCCTATGGCTGGTGTCATCAGTGTACATTGTTACTCTTTAATTACCCTTTCCTTGCATCAAATGTTAAACTAACACTCACTACATTCAAACCTCCTGTACTGATTCGCATGACTTGTTTAACAAATTGTCTCAACACCATTTTCATTCACAATCGTCAGTAAAATTACCCTTGAACTTTGCTTAAACCGGTACGTTAGATGGACATTTTATGAACGATAATGGTTTTTCGATTTAAATCAATCGATTAATTAATCGTGTGTTTAATCACATCTGTAAAGCTGATGTGTATGAAACATGCATCTAGCACATGGTTTTAAAATCTTTTGTGAACATAGCATACGTCTAATGGTTAGGTCACAAAGCACTGTTTTACGATCTTGTATCGGCGAAGCATAAATTTAATTATAAGGTCGTTTTCAAATGCGTAGCGTAGTCAATACGTTTTATTGCGACAGTATATTACGATTTCCAATATATCGCATGTAATGCATTGCAACACATAATCAACATAAAGCATCGTATCTGGTGTTAGTGTTGGGGATAGGTTGGAATTTTATCATGGGTTATAATCGGTTTGCACCAATCAATCAACTCTCAGTTATAATAATTGGTTAGATTTATACTTACATGAGATGGACTTGAATTATTAGGATCATGGCCTGTTCACATGGATAGACCCAGTAAATACCTATTCAATAACCGTTTTCTTTACGTATACAGGAAACACACCCAAACCACAGAATATTTATATCAAACTCATCATCTAACCTGTAGGAACAATTATAGTTAATATATTCCGCGACAGTCGAGTATGGGTTTTTTCATAATCGATCATCATAGTAGAGCCAAACGACACCGATTTTAATCGATAAATAAAACTTGCCTATCGTGTGTGACCACGCCTTGTTTCAATTTGTATACTACTATGGATATATCCCGATCCCAATGAATCTGAGCGACAAAATTGAAATACGTGATCAAGGCCATATTTTCTTGCCCAGTGGACTGAATTAACCAGCTTTTGCATGGTGCTAGAAAAATCTGTCTAGAACATCGGTGCTGGACGATTTCTACAAACGTGTGACGTCATAACTCATGTTTTTCATAATTCTGTTTGTCATTTAACGTTGTATCATTGTTTTAAAAATATTTAAACAAATTAATATTTTCAACTTTATATTAATTGGTAAGTTGTTATATTTTTATGTCGTTTCATAATGTGGACTATATTTTTCCGCGTATGATTAAAGGTGTTTATTGGTAAAATGTTTATGAATCGTTCTACAATAAACAAACCGTAGCTTACAAAATGTGTTACTGTAATTAAATGAGAAAGAAAAAAGAATCAATCACCGTTGTGAGGGACAAAATGTTTTTGTAAACCTCGGCCCTCACCAAAAAACACCCAAAACACCAACACATTTTGTTCCGAGGGTTGCAATTGCCTTATCTATACCTCACAACGGTGATAGATTCTATTAATCTCTGAAAATCGCATACGCATCCCAGTTAGATGTGATGGAGGCTGTACGTGTATATAGCACCAATGAACTGTCCGGAGTTTGCTTCCATTGTAAGATGTTTCCAACTAAAAGAACTCTTTTAACAACTAAAATTACATATTAAATATATTTTGTTTAGAATATCAGTGTCTGTATAAACAAGGTGATTGTATTTATAGTAGACCAAGCCGGATTTTATCTCCTAATGGTTCTGTACGTAAAACAACAATTGAAGTAAAAGTAAAAATGACTGCTGCAAACATTAACAAATGTCCACAAATACATTGGGTATACACAGGCATTTTAAATCAGGAAATGGATTTAATATGCAATTTTAATCTTTAAAAAGACTTCGTTAGTTGGACAAATCCTACAATGGCTGCATACTCACTGTGTGAATGTTATTTGCGCGTTCAAACCGGCCTCGGTGGTGTAGCGGAATATATTAACTGTAGGACTAATTGGAGAAGCCAACGGACATACGGTTGGTAGGCACAGGGCTCGCAGCCCGGTACCGGCTCCCACCCAGAGCGAGTTTAACGACTCAATGAGTAGGCGTAAGACCACTACATCCTCTTCTCTCTCACTGACAACTAACCAACTGTCCTGCCCCGATAGCTGAGGTGTGTGCCCAGGACAGCGTGCTTGAACCTTAATTGGATATAAGCTCGAAAATAAGTTGAAATGAATGAAATGCGCGTACATTGCCTTTTACGTTTTCCTTACCACCAACGGCTATTTATTGTTTAGCGCTCGCTTAATGCGCGGTCGGTTTGGGATCGATCCCCGTCAGTGGACTCATTGGGCTATTTCTCGCTCCAGCCAGTGCACCACGACTGGTACACCAAAGGCCGTGGTATGTGCTATCCTGTCTATGGGATGGTGCATATAAAAGATCCCTTGCTGCTAATCAGAAATCGTAGCCCATTGCGTGGCGGCAGCGGGTTTTCTCCCTCAATATCTGTGTGGTCCTTAACCATATGTCCGACGTCATATAACTGTAAATAAAATGTGTTGAGTGCGTCGTGTAAAACATTTCCTTCCTTCCTTATTTATTGTTTATACCCAAAGTCCAAGCACGTTCATCTCTGATACCTGATGTCCAGTAGACATACGCGAGTTAGCTGGTTATTATAATATAGCTGCACGGGTTGCTTTACCGTGTTAAGGCTTGTGCTGTACTTTTGGGTGGGTAGGGGAGTGTATATGCTGGTAATGGAAAAATATAGCAGGATTCCTTTGAAGACTATTTGTCAGGATTACTAAATTTATGTTTAATATCAATTAGCATTGTTCAATGTGCTCTATTGGTGTTGTAAAACAAAACAAACGTTTGATTTAGTAGCAAAGGACGGTCTTTTTAACAACCATTGCATACAATAAAAAGATGTGCATTGTTTTTAAGGTTGTTTCAATTTAATTATTTATTTATTTATAAAATGTATTATTGTAATCGTTATTTTATCTTTATTGTGGTGATTGTTGTAGTTTCATGTTTTACAACCTAAGTTTGTTTCGACTGTCAACACCTTTGGGAGAGGGGTAATGACTATTCCATCATATCATATTATTCGTCATGATAAGATTATCAATCTCATGATAATTGTGCATTGTATGCAAGGTAGCATAGAAATGATATATATTTTTTATTTCCCTTTTAAAACTTTTAATTTATTTACCTCAAGAGATTTGCTGGTGTTGTCCACAGAAATCAGACTCCATTGTGAGTAATGATGGATCTACATCCTACTAACACACATTGCGCTGATGGAGGGTGTGTGTAAACACAAGTCAGGAAATGATCGGATCAATCTATTATTTCTCTTTGACGTCCTATGTTTGGCTTTCACTAATAACTAACCAGTTCAATCAAAACCCATGTTTGTTCGAGCAAACCCTTTCAGAATATCATCCACAAATGAGACCACAAGTTTGATGAAAAATCAGAAAAAAAATCGATCATCCAATAACTCTGTTTCGCATTTTCTGACTATACTGTTGTTTTAATTTTTAGTTTATTAGATCACCAATTCGGATATTTTCACAATTTAAACCTTAAACCGATTAACGCAAACTCGACGACCGAGATCGCCAGCGTCTTAACATGTGTGCACGATTAACCCAGCCCACGCGACGGTTTTGTCGGCGTTTTAAAACAAGTTCCATTCCCCAAAAATACGGATTAGACGCGATCATCGGGTCTCTGCCCAGCCTATATATACCGAGTGATCAGATGCCACACATTAAATAATTCTAACATTGAATCTAAAGCCAGATTCATACTTCACCGCCAACTCCGGTTGGCAAGTAGTTCTAATTTTATTCTAATCCGCATTTTTTCAGTGCATACGTGTGGTTGGGTGCTTTTTAAAAAGGCCCAAAACACACACACACACACACACACACACAACTTTCTGGGGTCTTCGGTTGCTATATTATAACGTCGTTTTCTTATGCAAGTGCACTTGTAATAAACCCGTTTCAAAAGTCTGCACTCAGTTCGCTGCGCCTACCGCCATGGCTGAATAGTGTATTAACCACAGGCTCTTGTCAGTTTCAGACGGGCGGCGTCTGTAGATTTGCAAGTGGTCGTTTCAAAAATAATAATTAAAAATCTCGCGCTGTGCGAAAAACGTTCGGCTGAGGGTGTTTCGTTTGATCTTGACAACACATTTTCAAACAAACGTACCTTATAATGTGTCTAGTATTTCAGAATATTTGACAAAGTGTATATATAGTACGCAAAGACTGATTATGTATATTCTTATACAGTCTGCAACACATTATTGCATGTTTTCACTTCACAGTTTTCCGAGTTTTAGAATCAACAACTGAGATAAACTACTGTTTCGTATGGAAGGTGGGGAAGGTTGGATTCTGTAGCTAACAATAAATGGTAACATGATTGAGCTTAGTGGTAAACCAATCGCCTGGGGTGCGTGCGATGGGTCATAGCGGATACGAATCGATATAAGTAGTACTAAACCAAATAACTTTCGGCTGGGTCAAAGTTCGAGGTGCACCGAACTTTTGATAGAGAAGTTAACACCACTAGTCCTGTGATTGGTGATAAATGTGAGTTAGTTGGGTTTAAAAAAAATAGTTTCATCTGAAGGAAAATGTATGCAATTTTATTTCATCTGGTACCACTGTGTCAATTAGCCTTGTGCTTGAAACACGTGAGAGGTACCTGTAAAAAAAAAGTACTCAAATTTTGTGCGGAACTAGGGTAGTTATAGACGCAACCCGTTATCTCTGAACTGAGCAGCTTCACCCCTAATTTTTTCTGATTTACTTTAAGAGTGAGGGGTGGTTACTAGATCAAAACTAGCACAGGACATGAAAACAATATATCTATGATGACATACACTCATGAATCACTGTCAAAACAATGATAACATCTGGTGTTCGCGAATGGTGAGTATATCCTGCCCCGCCACGTCATCTAATTTAAAACGTTGAAAAAATGTGCAGGAACTTCACCAGAGATGGATGAGTACCCACATATTCAAAATATGGATAAGCCTCAGTCCTTAAATGTAATAAATATTTTTTAACTTTTTTTTTTAAATTTAATTTTTTATTTAATAATTGTTTAAAGTTTAATTATTTATTTATTTACTTACTTTTTTATTTTATTTTATTTTATATTTTATTTTATTTTATTTTTGCTTTGAATGGGTGAATGAATGAATGAATGAATGAATGAATGAATGAATGAATGAATGAATGAATGAATGTTTAATGACACCCCAGCACACAATTGTACATTGACTAACAAACAAGGTGGTCAAACAAAGGTAAGTATATGAATATGATGAATAAATTAAAAATAAATTATATAATTATGTAAAACATAAAACAACAAAACAACAACACACACACACACACACTGAGCTGTGGTCAAATGAACATATATGGATGCAACTGTCAGTGATTTCGAATAAGTTAATAATAAACGAGACATTGAATTCTGCGGAATTCTTGTTAAACTTTCCACCCCGTCCCCGAATACTGTGGGTGCCCTTTTTAGACGTTACACCTCCTCCCTAGAAAAATCTGCCCCTGAAACGTTATCTTCACTAGCAATTAACAACACTATTATTTAACTGATTAATATTTTAAAAGATATTTTACTGAAAAATAAAATAAAATACACTGACCTGCCTTGGAGATATCCACACTGTAGAACGTTTACGAAATGGCAGCAAACTGTTGTGACAGATTTGCCATCTTTAATATACTCGTCCTAAGTAGTTTAATATGTTTTTCTGTACATATTAAATTTGATCATAGACATCAAATAGCGATAGCGTTCACATAATTCTGAATTTAATATCAATTCAAAAGAATGTACGTATAGCAACTTTGACGTCCATAACCATATTGAAACGTCATCGTATTGTTGACGTAATAGTTATGTTTCCGGCAACATCCGCAGTGTACGGAAACTATCGAAGTACCATTCAAAGTGTTGTTGTTGTTGTTGTTGTTTGGGGTTGGGGTGGGGGGGGGGGGGGGGGGGGTCCAATAACAAACGAAATTCTAAAATAAGATGCAGACTCTTACTCGTAGGTATATATATCTAATTTCGCATATTAATTAAGTGAAGCCTGATTTATTAGCTTTTAATGGGGTACGCAAAATCTGGGTGAGTTTGATATTTCTGAGGAAGGATGACATCTAGATAGTACATGAATGCTACTGTACTTTTGAATACTGTAATTGTTCTTTTATACGCCCGTCGTTTGTGGCTGGGGAATCAGTAGCCCTTCCACGATTAGACAACTGTACTGAGAATGTTTCAGTGGAAATGACTGGGTGTTTTAGGATAAATCCTTCTCATACCTGGTATTCCTTGATGGGGTCAGTTACTTGAAGCAGGTACGGTGGAGCGGGGGTGTGGTGTGTGTGTGTGGCGGGGGGGGGGGCTACATACATACATACATACATACAGACAGACAGACAGACTGACATACATACATACATACATACATATATACATACATACATACATACATACATACATATATACATACATACATACATACATACATACATACATAGGGTGGATTACACCCCCCCCCCCCCCCCATCCCCAATATAAAACCTGGTCGAACTAACACGAAAATTGCAATCGGTTTGAGGGCAAGTAGTCACTCTATTGGTCGTACTAACACGAAAAGTACAATCGGTTTGAACGCAAGTAGTCGCTCGACTGGTCGCACTAACACAATAACTACAATCGGTTTGAGTGCAAGTAGTCGCTCGACTGGTCATACTAACACGGAAACTACCGGACAGCAGCTGGGAGCGGCGGAAGTGTTTTACAGCGGAAGAGACCATTTGGAAAGGCCACCTAGAGTTTGCCAGTTAGTCTCGATAAGGACATGCGTGCAACAGAGGTACGCTTCCCTTTTTTGAAAACATTTCCAAACGTAACCAGGCGGTGTGTAGGGGAGGGATTTCGGGAAACGGACCCCCTCCCCTGTTCAAGCAACGTTTCTTTTTTAAATGTATTTTCCGGGAACAGCTTGTCTCGAGTCTCCTGCTCTAGAAATTTCACTCGCCAGTCTAGACCTAGCCCCCTGAGTAAATCCCTGCATGCGCCCGTTAAGATAGATTTGTCGGTCAGTGCAGACGCATCTGTGATACATTGAAACTGAAAACGTCTTTAAGGGTAGGTCTAGATACAGTCAACACGACAAAGTATGTTATTATTACCAGTATATTGCCTAAATCATATTCTTGTCTGATTTCCTGAGTATGGGAAATAAGACTGTTATCAACGTGCCTGGACCTCTTTTGGATATAGACACGTTAATAAGTAGCAGTAACGGTAAATAAAGCGTTGCAATATCAAAATATCTTGTATGATTTAAAACAAAACTAATAGCAAGGGATACGAGATCCTGTGCTCAGTTTGCGTTCAGTATTAGCGAATTTACCAGATAAGAACTACTATATAACGAGATTACACTGATTTAACTTACGATGACTTCATTTAATTTTATGTCCAGATTGGTAAATTATAGCAAGCAATTTCACCTGAAACATGTACCTCTTGTGTTGTGTTAATTATGTCAGTCAGTAACATTTACATCTTCAAACATTGTGCACATCCATTCACCAGGATGACTGACAGCCACGTTTGACAACTGCAGTTCGCCATATATTTGTTTCACTTACTGAGAAAGGAATTAATTCGGAATCTTCATTCTAATAAAGTCTAGCCTGTGTAGTTCCATATCACCGATGATCTGTTTATAAATGGCAGAAGCGATATCTGGAAACCACTGGCACAACACTAGGACAGCGAATAACACAACTTATTACCCCAATGGGCACTCATCTCCGGGGAAATAAAAATGATTACGTATTGATGTAACGTACAATTTTATTGGACAATTTCGCATTTAGAAACCATTGACCTTGCCGGTACTATTATCCTTTATAAACGTGATACTTAATGGTACAAAAGTTTCTTTTGTTTAACGACACCACTAGAGCACAATGATTTATTAATCATCGGCTATTGGGTGTCAAACATTTGGTAATTTTTACATATAGTCTTAGAGAGGAAACCCGTTACATGTTTTTAGTAGCAAGAGATCTTTTATATGCACCATCCCACAGACAGGATAACACATACCACGGCCTTTGATATACCAGTCGTGGTGCACTGACTGGAACTTAATGGTACACGTAATAGTAACCCGATATACATGTACCATGTATTATATTGCAAAAGGTTAAACATTTAAAATGAAGATATTGGAAGGGGCGAACTCTAGCTCAGTTGGTAGAGCACTTGCTCGAGGTGCTTTTGCTGTAGGACCGAATCCCATCAGTGATCCACAACTGGTATATCAGTGGCCGTGGTATATGATGTTCTGTCTGTGGGGAAGTGTACACAAATATCCCTTACCGTTGAAGGGAAAATATAGCAGAATATATAACATCCAATAGCCGATGGTTAGCTATAAATGTGATCTAATGATGTTGTTAAACAAAACAAACTTTAATATTCGCATTAAAGTAAGGAGTCCATAGCAACTCCAATATTGCATCAACAACAAAAACACGTGTTTTGGAAACAGAAAGACAAAATGATATGCTGCAAAATTATTTATATACAATGCCGCGGATTTGTTATGAACTCCATAAACGGGTACAACGAACGAAAATTCGTATGAAATCTAGGTATGTGTTTAATATACAATCGTATTTTAGCATCTCTGGCAATTGCGTTGACAAAAAGGTGAACCAACACATAAGTTGTACCTTCTAGTATTATTGCCAGTAAATTCAGTTTGGCTTGACGTAAAAAGAAAAAGAAACCTGTTTTGGAAATAACCAAAATGTCGTGATTTTTATGTTTAATGTGTAAATACAGTACATACATACAAAACAGATATCTAACTAGTAGAATAATCAAATATAGAGAGTAGTGGAATAATAAAATATATTTTCAAACTTCATGAGCAGACGACATTCTTCACTATATGTGAGCATTGCTGTTTTATTTATATATGTTTTGACCAAAACAAAAAAGAGAAAAAAAGCCTAATGCATTTAGAGTGTACTTTTATTCTGTCTAAAATACCTTTTTTTCCCTTACATCAAGCTAAACTAGAATTATTGACAAAGATTTTTTTTTTTTTTTTTTTTGCTGCTACGAGTTAACTCACTTAGCACGGCATTTACTCCTTTCAATCCCATATGGCCACTAATTAAATATAGGCTGCTTATTGTCGTTATATTTTGCACACTATCACTTGAGAATGTCATTTATTTACCTATAACATAACTGTGTTCATGCGTATCACACTTTTCATATAGGTAATATGTACGTCATCACCTTTGGTCTAGGTGGAAACGTTAGGGAGTTTGTCGAATATCTGACGCCCTAGGGACAGAACTAATGACACAAGTGCGTCATACGTTCCTTATAGAAATTGATAGCAGAATTATTTTGTTCTTACAAAATTGTTTTAAAAAACAACCCATATTAGTATCAATTCTACAATAATACAGATTTTAAAGTATCAGTTTGCCTATTTATTGACCGTTCACGTTTATTAGTAAGTATTATTGTTATTTAATATTAGGGCTGATTATAAAATAACACGGGTAGGTGATTGTCTTCAGGTAACCTTTTAAAAAAGCTCCTGTCAAAACCCTCATGGGTCAAATAATCTACTCACCTAAACAAAAAGTGTAAAAACCTTTCTCATGTTATAAGGTCAATTTGAACGTGCATGTTAGCAAACTGAGGGTAAGTGAATGAATGAATGAATGAATGAATGAATGCATGAATGAATGAATATTTAACAATACCCCAGCACAAAAAGATCCCTTACTGCATTAATGAAAATGTAGCGGATTTCCTCTCATGACTACGAGTCAGAAATATCAAATGTTTGACATCCAATAGCCGATGGTTAATTAATATGCTCTAGTGGTGTCGTTAAACAACACAAACTTATTCATTTATCTTTCTGCACAGCCCATATGAGGACTTCCATTCTCCCAGGACTTGCTTGAATCAATCCATTGAGGAAATGGAATCACTTGTCTAGCACATGCATTTTTGCAAAGTACCATCGCAACCAGCTTTTACGGTCATACAACACTGTACTGTCATTAACCCTGCCACAGACATTTCAGGAAAGACCAGGCAATGGCATCTGGAGAGGATGCACGGACATTGGACACTGTATGGAACGGAGATAGAAGGAATACAAGAAAAACCTGATTATTGGCACATGATAAACCTGTATATTACACCAGTGTGTTACTTCTTTACGGTCTAATGTTTGAATTTCAAAATATGTATGTTTTATATAATTGTATTTTTTAGTTAACTGCTATTTACGGTTTTGAACGTATTGTCTGTCATTTCTTGACTTTCCCTGTCGTAGTTGTTATGTAGACAGGCACAACTGTCTTCCACAGGACGCAGACCCTCCACCTCGCAAACTCCTTAATTATTGCATGATGTCTTTAATACATGTCCAAAAGGCAATGATGAAATTCCTGACCATGCAAAGACCAGCTATTGCATCAAGTTACAATATCCTTTAATACGCACTGTCACAGTAGGACATGCAGGCGGCACTGGAAAGCAGCTGTAGATGATAGATCGAGACAGGATAATGCATGATGGCCCGATGCCCCAGTGTATGAGAAAATTAAAATTCTACAGACTGTGTCGGGAACTGGCAGTGTGTAATAGATGGTATATGAATAACACTAACGAACTCAGAATGCACTGCGGGCTTAATGGTAACCAGTGAGCATCTTCCTTAAGGAAAGTTCTTGTCAATACCGCTATCAGTAATCTTTTTTCAAATGGTAGTGAAGATGTGGATCACGTTGTCAAACCCATGCATCAAATCGTATCTTCCAAATAGGATTATGTAATTGATTCTAAGTAACAGAGGAGCAGGGAATAACGCAGTGGCAGAGCGCCCGCCTGATGTGTTTTTTAATGATTGTACAATGATTCCCCTCCGTGGATCTATTGCGTGTTTTTCGTCCCAACCAGTGCCTCAAGACTGGCATATTAAAGTCCGCGGTATGTGCTGTTTTGTTTGTGGTAAAGCGTATATAAAAGGAGTACTTTATGTTTCAGCGGCGGGTTTCCTCTCTCACGATCTTGTCCAAATATGTCGCAAAAACTATGTTAGCCATCAAATAGACGAAGTTTATATTGTGCTGAGATGTCGTTACACACACACACAGAGAGAGAGAGAGAGAGAGAGAGAGAGAGAGAGAGAGAGAGAGAGAGAGAGAGAGAGAGAGAGAGAGAGATACACACACACACATATACACAAACACATACAAAAACACATACACAAACACACACACACGTACGTACACACACGCACACATACACACACAGATACACACATACATACATACACACACATACTCACACACATACAAACATACACAAACATACACAAACACATACACATACACAAACACACACACACGCGCGCGCACACACACACAAACATATATACACAGACACACATACACACATAAACACGCACACACATACACACACATATACACACACATACATACACACACAAACACACACCTCCCTTTCCTTAGCTAATATTTGTGACACTTGGTCTAGTCACATTATTTATTTATGTATTTATTTTATTTCTCACTTATTCACATATTTTATTATAATGTAATTGGTTGTTATAATCACTTTTGTAGTAGAGCGATTCGTCAGCAAAATGAGTTTAAATTTGGTACCGGTAGTCTAAATGTTTGTACGTGACACTACGTCACTCGTGATCACTGGAACGATTCGACGAGAAGAGTCAAGATTCTTACACTGCTGGTCCCTTCCCTGTCCTGGAACTAATTGGTGCTGGAATAGCTCTCCAAACACATATCATATCATATCCAGGTTCAGAATGACTTCCTGCAAATATGCTAATTGCAAAAAAAAAACCCGTTTGCTGACGTGTCGTGGAGTCCAAGTTGTGAATGACTTACTTCAGTCATGGTAATTGCAAAGGACCTTGGTTGAAGAACCACCGACTCCAAGGCCTGTCACATTTCCGTCAGCTGGTCCACCACTGAGATAAATCCGTTTCAATCGTCATGGCCAGAAAATGAAAGTAATTACTCAGCATCACGACAGAACTTGAAAGGTTTTTGGTTGGTTTTTTTAATCACGAAGAACCGTGAATGAGATAGCACAGTCTAATGCCAGTGATACCAGGTGTCCATGTAAGCTGAGAACATCGCAGGTTACAATACTCAGTATAATAAATCATTACAGTTTTTAAAACTAATGAAAGAAAGTGTAAGCGCATAATTTCAGGAGGTTTTCTGAAAGAGAAGATCGCACAGAAGATGATGTTTGGCGACATCTGAATTACGGTTTACAAGTGAAGGTTTTTTTTCTGGAAGGTATAGTGTGTCAAATATCCTACATTTTATGGGTGCTATGAAAAAATATGTTAGTATTTTTGAGTCTGTCCTGTACTTTTGTTTTTTTATTGTGCCAAAAATATTATTTGTTTTAAAAATATAGACGTACGTGTTGAAATGTCATGATTTTCAATACTATTTTAGAATCAAGCATTTGATTGAGATCTATTAAAGTTATATAATGGCGACTTCCCGTTATAGGTTTTACGATGTAAATGTTATACTTTCAACTATATGCCCATGAAATATTTAAACCTAATAATCCAGTAACTAGTAGAACAAATGTTGTAACTTTTTTCTAATTAAAAAAAGGAAGATAGAGAATCGAGAAGAGGGAATGAATGAATGAATGCATGTTTCACGATACCCCAGCACCAGAAGAGGAAGGCTGAAAACTACCAACAATTAGTCTATTTCATGGGTGTGTGTGTGTGTGTGTTTTTGTTGGTTTTGTTAGTGTTGTTGTTGTTGTTGTTGTGGGGGGGGGGGGGGGGGGGGGGTGGGGGGTGGAGGTTGAAGGTGTGGTTTTGGCTTGGTTTGTTTGTTTAGTATTCTGTGTTTTGTTGGTTTGTTTGGAAGAATGGCTGTTTGTTTGTTGTTTTATTTTGGGATTTTTGTTGTTTTTGTTTAGTTTTGTTTTGTTTTTAGGTTCTTTTAGGGGTTTTGTTTTGTTGTTTAAAAATCCATGAGTAAATTAATGAATGTGTCCAAAGGTTATACATTACAGTTTTGATATTCTCCAGTTCCATATGCAAAGTATTTGTGGGGGATTTATTAACCGATAGTTATTCACTGCAAATAAAATAAATGCTAAAAATAACAAAATATGGCACTTATAACTATAATAAAGGAGTTTTAAAACTAAATCACTTGTGATTCCTTCCTTTGCGTCATACAGGATATAACCCATTCATTTAGTTCAGAAATAGCGACCTTTTAATTAGTTCCGTTGATGTCTGCAAGGTGTTAAATGTAAGGTTCTGGATCTCTGGATCTGTAACAATAATTCAGCTGTAAGAATTTCAGCTTTATTAATAAAACATGTATCGGAATGTTGCATAAAGCACCACTTAGCATAAACAAACTGACGGATGCGATGTTTAGTGAACACCTGCTACTGTTGCTTTATTGACAGTGATTTGTAAGCACATGCTGCAGAAGAGAACTCATTTAAGCCAACCGGCCTCGGTGGCGTCGTGGTTAGGCCATCGGTCAATAGGCTGGTAGGTACTGGGTTCGGACCCCAGTCGAGGCATGGGATTTTTAATCCAGATACCGACTCCAAACCCTGAGTGAGTGCTCCGCAAGGCTCAGTGGGTAGGTGTAAACCACTTGCACCGACCAGTGATCCATAAATGGTTCAACAAAGGCCATGGTTTGTGCTATCCTGCCTGTGGGAAGCGCAAATAAAAGATCCCTTGCTGCTAATCGGAAAGAGTAGCCCATGAAGTGGCGACAGCGGGTTTCCTCACAAAATCTGTGTGGTCCTTAACCATATGTCTCACGTCATATAACCGTAAATAAAATGTGTTGAGTGCGTCGTTAAATAAAACATTTCTTTCTTTCTTTCTTTCATTTAAGCCATGGTTATACCACGGTAAAACGCTGGTTCTCTTTGACACTTAAGAAGTTATATTGGGCTTGATTGTCTCTCTGAAGTAAGACAAACAAGGTTGGGCTCCGTCGTTAATCGAAAGCCTATTTTCCATAAATGCAGTTCGACGACCGGCGCAGACTGACGCACTGAAGCAAACCAAAGGAAACTTTAATGGGAAAAACAGTTACAAACGTCTGTATGGAATCTGCGACGTGTCTGTTCAATGCAGACTGACTTCGTCTGTGTTCCCAAAAGCATTCCTTTCGTCTGAGTCGATCTGCATCGGTTGTCCGACTCTTACAGATTGTACACCAGCCAGGCTTAAAGGTTTCCCGCTTGAGAACACCAAGCATTGTAGACAGTACAGAACGTTTCCAACCCGACGAATACAGTTATCCATTCTTGACTGAAGGGTGTATACTACCAAATCAATAGTAACATATGTGGCTAAAACTCCTACCTGCATCGTATCAATCGATATAAACGCCACGGATGTAAATACTACCAGCCCTCACCCTTAAAATGAATCAGAAAACAATTGGGGGTCAAGCTGCTCATTTCTGAGATAACAGGTAGCGTCTATGACTACCCTATACTTGTTCCGCACAAAATTCGAGTACCGTTTTTTACAGGTACCCCATACATGTTTCAAGAACAAGGCTAATTGACATAGTGGTACTAGATGAAATAAAATTGCATACATTGTTTGCCCAGATGAAACTTTTTTTTACAACTAACACACATTTATTACGAAACACAGGACTTGTGGTGTTCACTTCTCTATCAAAAGTTCGGTGCACCTCGAACTTTGACCCAGCCGGAAGTCATTTGGTTTACTACTACCTATACTGATAACATACACTTTCCAAAAAGTGTCCAGCTGTGTGTTTTTATGACAACCAGGATCTGGTGTATTATGACATAAACTGACAACCTCACTGAAACTGTTGTTTCTACAGTGCAACCTAATATAATGTACACCTCAAAAGGCATATATATTGCATACAGGTTTGTACAGCCGGAAGTTTTTTGGTTTAGTACTACCTGAAAGCAACGATCCACATGACAAAAACTAAGGTTACGCTTACGAGTGTTCCGTCAAAATGGAAAATAAAAACAAACCTTGCATTGTTTATATCCTCTGTCTGTTTGTGTTACTCTTGCTCGGTCTCTCTTTCTTATATCTCTCCGCCGCCACCACCCCCGTCGCTCGCGCTCTCTCTCTCTCTCTCTCTCTCTCTCTCTCTCTCTCTCTCTCTCTCTCTCTCTCTCTCTCTCTCTCTCTCTCTCCAGTCCAAGTTACTGTTACTATCACTCTGTCTCTTTCTTATCTCTCTTCTTCTCCCCCACCCACCCCTATCTCTCTCTGTCTCTCTGTCTCTCTCTCTGTCTCTCTGTGTGTGTGTGTGTGTGTGTGTGTGTGTGTGTGTGTGTGTGTTTCTCCGTCTCTATTGTCCAGACCATCTAGACACCACATAGCCGTAGTTTAAAATGTGCTGAGGTATCGTTAAAATGTTCCTCTTCTGTTCAGGACATCAGCACTGGTTGTTCAGTCAGGCGCATCAGCATTGCGTGCTTAGACCTTAATTGGATTTTATCACGAAAGTCAGATATTTTGCCAACGATTCATTGACAATAACATGCAGTGTTTAATCAAGGTTATGGCACTCTCTGTACTCCTAGGTGTCATAACCCAAATGGCTGTGAAGGTAATTTTTTAAGGTTGCAAAAACATGTCTTTGGAATCCTTTCCAGGTACATTTCCAACAAAACTGTTAGCACCTACATATTAACTAATGTCAAATCTGCGATTGTAGTTTGTTATCAAGACTAATTTTAGAACCAGTACTCCCTCGATAGCGTAGTTGTCAACCTATCGGTCTTATGGATAGGTGGTAATGGGTTCGCATCCTGGTAACAGCCCCATCTCATGGTGGCGTTGTACAGCTTAACTGGGATGTTTAGGGCCACTACTCTGACTGAATTTTCTTCACTATCCATTTACCATTGACTGCTGAACAGACAATCCATATAGCTGAAGTGTGTTCAGAACAGTGTGCTAGAACCGCAACGGAATATAAATTAATATGAATGAAAATTAAAACCAATAACTATCATGTTAAGTAGTCAGTACAGACGTGGGCTAAATGGACTAATCAACTGTGACTTTGGTTTTATTTGACGAGCGAACGCAAGCAGAATAATATACATAGTCAAACGAGTTTATTAAAAAAAAAATCAAAAAAATCAGAGCTTACGTCAGTGTGATCATATATTTCTTGTAAGTAAGTACAAAACTAAAAATATTTTTATCGTCTTTTATCAATTCCTAAGTCTCTCTTAGAGCCATAGGAGTGGCTTGTGCACTTTTAACTACTATTATATTAGTATTGTTCTTGAACTCTGTTTTTTAATATGTACAAGGTGAGACGTAAATAAAGAATTTGGCTGTCTGTATATTTTATTGTTAGTAAGTGTTTGCTTAATCACAGAAAATTGTTATTAGTTGACATGAAAGCCTTCACAAATCGCCGTACATTGTCAGTGTTACCAAACCATGCGCCTATCTTTACTAATTGCTTTTTTAAAAATTCTGTCCATTTTCACCCCCAAATCAGGCCACCGATCTTATCAGAGGTCGGACTTGGGATGGGCGTGTTCGAAACCCTAGTGGTATACGAACACGTTAAACTAGTTATCTATCTATCTAATTTCTTTTTGATCGCCCGATCTAATCTAGCGACCAAATTTAATGAGTAGATTTTTTAAAATTAATTATATTAATTAGAGATGCGCATCAAAATTGTAAAGACCCACTATTTCATTTTTGGATGTAAATTTCAAAATTGTCCCCTTCATTTTTTCTGTCCCGGAGCAAATCACTGGCTATCCAGAGACAGGCCCCGGGGACGGACATGCTCGAAACTCTAGTGGTATATGAGTATGTAAAAAGTATTCGCACTCGCACTATCTTGCCGGAGGTGTGATGATAGCACTGCGGTTAAAATGTTCATGAAGCGTGTGACTATACCGATCAACAAAAGAAACGTAAATACGTTTATTAATTTTTTGTCATAATAAAAATTAAATCGGTAAATCAGGGTTCGACAAATCCACTAGCACTCGGTCCCGGCTAGTGAATATTTAGTCTGGGTTAGTGGAAATGATCACCTGTAATACTATAACCATAGGGCACTAGTCAAAGCTTCTGTGAGGGCTAGTGACTTTCTCTAACATTTGTCGAACACTGGGTAAACAGACTGTCAAAATGGGCCCAAAATGTTCACAAGACATTGACAATTTTAAAAGACGCGGAAACTAACAGCATTCAAATCGAAGAATTTTAAAGAAATTTAAAGAAATTTAAAGAAACCTAAACTAATATTCGCGTTTCTTTTATTGTTTGGTATTTAGTTCCTAAGTTATATAATTATAAGTACAGGGTTTAATATCAGCTAAAAAGTTTGTTTGTTTTGTTTAACGACACCACTAGAGCACATTGATTTATTCATCATCGGCTACTGGATGTCAAACATTTGGTAATTTTGACACGTAGTCATCAGAAAAAGGAAACCCGCTACATTTGTCCGTTAGTAGCAAGTGCTCTTTTATATGTACCATCCCACAGATAGCACATACCATGGCTTTTGGTATACCAGTTGTGGTGCACTGGCTTGAACGAGAAATAACCCAATGAGCCCACCAACTGGGATACTATCAGCTAATATGATTCCTCCCATAACATGCATGAATACAATATAAAAATATATTGTTTGATACTACATCTGCTCCTTCCACCCCAAAGTTAAATACAACAAATATAGTGATTAGTATAAAAATGTATCCGCTCCACCCAGCAGTTACGTGTAAAAGTGTAATAAAAACTAGGACATATATTCATGATGTTCATCACGAGTGCATTGTGTCGTAAAATGGCTCTTGGGTGTTGTAAAAATTTGTTAAAAGCTTTTAAAATCTCCTGAAATACCACCGTATTGGCTGAAGACATCCAGAGGTCCGCATCGTGCTGATTTACTCCTTTCCGAATCACACCGCGGAGATTTCGGTTATATGCCAGTTGCTATGGCTCACTGTAATGGAGATTGTGCCCTCTGCTCTTAATTTTCTGTCATTTCCTTTAGGCTAGCGCTTCCACCGTCGTCGCATTTAAGTAACGTGTTGTTTACTTATATGGGTGTATTAGTGGCATGTCCTGTCAACGAAAGTAATGCTTTTTTTTGGCCCACACTGTAAACCGACGTGTTTAATGCCCGTGTGCTTCTTTGTTTTTAAGCCATTTCCGTGATTTTATATATACTCGACCCAAAAAAAAAGGATGCATGTAATCAATATTCATTTATTTCGTAAACCAGACAACATTTATGGCTGAAATTATGGAATTAGATAACCACACCATGTAGGAGGAGGTGTGTACGCAGTAATTTCACAAGTTGCGCACGTGTTTGCTGCTAATGGACCATTACAGTGACCACCCCATGAAACAAAAATGTCAACAATTAAAGAAGACTTAGAATGAAAGTCTCCAACATCGTCACTGACCCTGCAGATCAATAGGACATGTGCCCGCCCCTGACATTGATGCCGGCTTGACATCGGCATCTCATAGAATGAATGGTAGCCCACCCACATAGCGGACCAGTCTAATGGCCTTACGCCCACCCACATAACGGACCAGTCTAATGGCCTTACGCCCACCCACATAACGGACCAGTATAATGGCCTTACGCCCACCCACATAACGGACCAGTCTAATGGCCTTACGCCCACCCACATAACGGACCCGTCTAATGGCCTTACGTCCACCCACATAGCGGACCAGTCTAATGGCCTTACGTCCACCCACATAACGGACCAGTATAATGGCTTTACGTCCACCCACATAACGGACCAGTCTAATGGCCTTACGTCTACCCACATAGCGGACCAGTCTAATGGCCTTACGTCCACCCACATAGCGGACCAGTCTAATGGCCTTACGTCCACCCACATAGCGGACCAGTCTAATGGCCTTACGTCCACCCACATAACGGACCAGTCTAATGGCGTTACGTCCAACCACATAACGGACCAGTCTAATGGCGTTACGTCCACCCACATAACGGACCTGTTGAAGCGTGATGGATGTGAAGCCAGCCTATAGCACTTGGTTTACGGTGTTAGATAATCTTTCAGCAATGGGCGGGACGTAACCCAGTGGTAAAGCGTTCGCTTGATGCGCGGTCGGTCTAGGATCGATCCCCGTCGGTGGACCCATTGGGCTATTTCTCGTTCCAGCCAGTGCTCCACAACTGGTGTAACAAAGGCCGTGTTATATACTGTCCTGTCTGTGGGATGGTGCATATAAAAGATCCCTTGCTGCTAATCGAAAAGAGTAGCCCATGAAGTGGTGACAGCAGGTTTCCTCTCTTAATATATGTGTGGTCCTTAACCATATGTCTGACGCCATATAACTGTAAATAAAATGTGTTGAGTGCATCGTTAAATAAAACATTTCCTTCATTCCTTCTTTCAGCTATCAGCGAGGTGTCTTTTTTGTAATATTTTCGCGGATATTGCGATACATACAACGCCCTTTGATATAACGGTCTGGGAGCACGTATATAACTGGGAATAACCTAAATGTTCAGCCGCTAAGTGACATTTCGCGATAGTCTTCCGCTGAGCGACATCTCGCGAGAGTTCTTTCGCTAACGTGGCGTTCGTATTATGCGATTAGTCGCACCAACTGTTCGCATGCGATCGAATCGTACTTTGAGAACATCCAAATCAGAAAGACTTCAGTCTTATACGTTCCGATTTTTGTAGGGCCGACAAATCGCATGCGACATGTCAGTGCACCTAATCGCATAATGAGAACGCTGCTTGAGCAATATCTCGCAAAAATTCTTCCGCAAAGTGACATCTCGCGAGAGTTCTTCCGTTAAGTGACATCTCGCGAGTGTTCTTCCGTTAAGCGACATCTCGTGAGAGTTCTTCCGCTAAGCGACATCTCGCGAGAGTTCTTGTGTAAGCGACATATTTTCAAGTAATAATTAATTAATTAATTAATGTTATATTCTTTTGTGAAAATATTCTTAAATTTTTGCTAATTATTCGCTGTTTAAGAAATAAAAGTAAATTACTGTGGAATGGTAATGTTGACCAAAAATTCTGGTAACCTTCAGTGTTTTTGCTTACAACTGCAAATATATAACTTCAACAACTAAAAGATAATCGGACCATTTTTATGCACAGGTATTACATCACAATAATACAGATTACAGATTGTGCTATATGTACAGCAGCATATTTCATTAATATTTGCTATTAATTTTAAATAATTAAATTTTCTTTGCATCTATACACTTTACGGCAATATTATTGGTCCAGGGGTGCTTACTTTTTTTCGCTCATATCTCGATGTACCGAACCGACCCCCCCCCCCCCCCCCCCCCCCGACTCGAACTACTTTTGTGCAACAAGCCGGATTATTCTATTCAGACAACCATATTTAAACATTTTGAAGAAAACACACGTGAAAGCTACAAAAGCAATTTTAAAAAATGTATACGATAAATTAATGGAAAATGCTATAGCAGAGTAGACATGTAGATCTATACGTATTGATTTTAAAAAAACAACAACAAAAAAACCTCTTGGCTAATCATGAGACTCGGTCGGTGGCCAAAGAAATCATGTAGGAAACTTCACGCCTGTAACTTACTTGTAAGCGATGTTCTACAGCTGTTGGCGAAAATTAAACGGTTCCACCGACAGCATAAATGTTAGACACGTTCCCTTCATTCACTTTTATAAAATATAAACTAAACACGAATATATAACTAAATGATCCGTAAAAATGCACAGCAGCTAGAGGAAATGGCGTCGCTTATCAAAATTACGTCATTTATCAAATGACGTCATTTACAAACAATACTACAGGCCTATTTAAAGCTAAACAAAACAAATTCAATTATGTATTGTTAAAGTATGCATATAAATTTAATTATAAGATTTGACCGCAATTATTTTTGTATCACAGTGTGCACATCGTTTTTTCGGTTCATACTTGCATGAAGCAAAAAAATCATTGCCGCCAATTCTTAAATAATTAAAATTCCGTTACATTTATTACAATATAACGTCATCCCATTGGTCCAGACGCAGCAACGGGAGTTTGTTCATTTCTCGATGAACGTATCTATTACGTCGTTAGGGAACGTCATATCTAATGACGTCATTTTATATGGGCAAGTTGTCTTATTGAGCGTTATTGTAATAATGCATGTCTATATTGACTTCAAGATGTTAATTTAGATTCAGAACTCGTGTAGGCATGACAAGATATAGCTGTCTGACATTGTCATAGCGTACCTTTAAAACAGAACTAAAGTCCGAACAAAATAAATTACTCTCCTACCTTTAATAACCGTTAGATTTTCTACATTTTTTGTCCAAACATAAATCATGAAAACACCATTACATTGATATGGATTCGACATATTAGACTGAAACCATATCACCTATATCGACTTTGTTAAGATCTCCTAGGACAAAACACATGCAAAATTAATATCCAAGAAGAGTGAAAACCTCCTAAATATGTGACGTAATTAATCTGACGTCATGGTGAGTGCGTTAAACCTTAGCACATGTCATGGCGTAGATTACGTTATATCGACCCACCCCTCTTGAGGAGTATTTCATAAACAAGTAAAAATGACAGACGGCAGAAAACTACATGTATTTTGCCCAATGCAATCTCAGCGAAGTTATTGGTGACATTGCTACAAATCTCGTATGTGGAATCTGTGTCACTGTAATGGTGTTTTAACGATTTATGTTTGGACAAAAAGTGTAGAAAATCTAACGGTTATTAAAGGTAGGATAGTCTATTTGTTACCATTACTGGTAGAGAAGTCAATGGCGTGTAAACCTACTGTTACTTAATGACGTGATATCATCAGTATAAAGAAAGGCAAAATAAGCATTATTTCCCAGATTCTTCTCTTTCGAGTTTGCCATATTCATAAAATACTCATCGGATAAACAACGTGTACATTGTCGATGTGTGAACATGCTTCTATGACAATACCATTTTCCTGTCTCAATATTCATATAAACAAGTTTTCTGAGTCAACTTCTTCTGTATGAAGAAAACATCAATGTACGTTAATCCAAGTTTGTATTAGTTTTCGTTTTGACAACAAAATGGAAACAGACCTTAACTATCTCAACATTGATGATGCTGAGATAAGTTACTGTCTGCTTCTACTTTCATGCCGTTTCACGTATCCTTATGGATAATATATATATATATATATATATATATATATATATATATAAAATGACATGATATCATACTTAAATTACGAATAGTTGATTTTGCATGGATGGTCATGGACTTGTACACGGCTGACACTAATTGCTTACTAACCGTTATTTATTACAAGAACGAACGTCATATTTCTCTTTCGCATACTTCAACGAGTTATTAAGAAACTAAGTCATGCTTTATTCGACTATGAATAATGTACATTTTATTAGCTTTCCTAACAAGTAAAGCCATTATCGTGTCACGGTAAACCGACTTCTATGTCGCAATTGGATATTTGTAGTTGTATTACCAATTAACGGAATCTCAAGCCCGCCAAGCAGATAATCTTGCTACATATTTCATGAAATCATACAAAACAACCACAGGTGGACACGAAATGTCTGAGAATAAAGCAATCACAATTGTTTAGTACTTGTTATGCTTATTACTCTTACACCTTGGATGATGAAGTATAAAACAAATCTTCGTTGTCATCAGTGACAGTGTTCGTTCTTACGTTTTATCAGAATTACCGGTTTAACATTTAGATATCTGGAGGATTTCGGACTGTGAAATTGTTTTTAAAATCTTTTTTCAGAACTCCATTCTGAAATGAAAAGTAACGTGACGTAGATCGTGTTCAAGAGCAATGTTGTAATGTCAGGTTTGGGCTTTGATCACAATTAATGTCAATTAGACTTTGTCTTGTAAAGAAATAATAAAGCCTCCTTTTGTTGAAGGCAAAACTAAGAACGCTGGAACGTGACAACGTTAAAAAATTAAATTGTTTGAAACTCTAACTCTCATGGGATTACAATATTATTGTTGAGATTATTGAACTGTATATTCCAGCCTTTCCGTACTCAATGGACATCGGCATGCCAGTCTTAATAAATATTTAACAGTGAGTTTTGTGTTTTATTCCAAGGTATAGTCTACTCCATGGAATTACTGACACAGATAGCTAACTAGACGTGTTGCTATGTTATTACCTATTTCGGATCTCCAGGGTGCTCCGTTCATATCCTACTGCAGGATGAAACTTGAAAGATAATAACAATAGGTGGGACTGTTAGCTGGAACGCTACGAGAGACGTCTGATGAAAAATAAGAACGCGTGAACTTGAAAACATAATTGAAAGTGTGTTAGATGAGACCCTAACACACAGAATATTACAGAAGTGTTAATATACATGAAATGCATAATCAATCAATTTCCTTCACTCCACTGCCCATGGTTATCGCCCTGACATTAAGAAATACGTTTTAATGGGGGGGGGGGGGGGGGGGGTCGGTAGTTTCAACGTCAGTCATTTTCTAGAAATAAGACTGCTGGAAATGAGAGTAAAGTTGACGAAAAGTAGTTACACACCCAGCCGGGACATAACGCTATCACCTACTGTCCATCTCTTAGACGTTTGATTAACATTAACAAAGAGTGCTTGCTGCAATCCTACCACCTATCGTCCACTGCTTGATTTCCTAAAAGTCATGTAAAGACCTATACAGTCCTATTAATATTATGGAACAACACGAATCTTGAAAGACCTGATGTAACATTGGTTGACTAAACCATCAGAAGTAAAGCAGAGCAATTAAAAAGATTCCCGCCAAAATTGAGAAAACTGTTGTCTGAAAAACATTTCCCATCAACATCTTTCGACCGAGTTTGTATCACTCTGACTGCCTTAATGTCTACTGTATAATATGTTTGTACACTCCCTCTTAGTAATGTCATTAAAATTTGGTGTAGTGTCTAGACAGATAATGTTGTCATTAGTTTTCTACCTCCAATGATGTAGATCTTGCCAGACATCACCAAGAGCACCTGTCCTCTCAGATAGTACCGACTAACTAATCAGTGACTCCAAAGGAAGTTTGCCATCTAAAATGTGATAGTTGTGCATGGATCACTATCACAATGAAACATATCAAGAGTCACAAACGAGCTGGACATTTAATAAAAAACAACTGTTTAAAACGTGTAGGTGGCTGTAAACAACGATCTGATATACTTTGATGATTCCGCATATATGATCGTAACTGCAGTTACAAAATATATTGTTCTATAGTGCTGTCAATATAATTACAAGATGTACATGGTAGTCTCGATGCGTCCAGTAATATAAATTATACAATATATTCTACATGCATGTCTGTATGTACACGTTTATCAAACTAGGTTTTATTTACACCAACAAATGTAAATTAAGAAATATATCTGACTAGTTATAGTTTTACATAAACAGGTTTTTGTTTGTTCATATTATGTAGCTTCAATATAGTCAGTCGTTGTATCTTTACACTTGCATGTACTTTTGTTTCGAATTAATAAGACTTTAATATGAATAATGTGGATACATGAATACAAGTAAATGCATACGGTTTTATCTATTAAAAACAATCAGTATTGTGTTGAGATTCTTAATACTTAGAGATGATGCAAAATTTACATTCATACAGTGGCAAATTTTTTTACTTTACTATGTCATTAAAAACACAGAATACTTATTGTCAAAATTAAAGTAATTGCTTTATTCTCATCCGTACATAACCAAGGCAAACTCAAAAGCTTTTGAATCTTTTCAGTATTTTCTAATAACAGAATATTATGTGATGATTTACGTAAATAATTCGACAACACATGTGTTAACAGTTCCACTAAATGTCCATTCTAGCTGGTCTCCAGCATCCATGTAAACTATCGTCCACACTTTAACCTCAATCCTGGTTCTTCCAACAGTGATTTAGTGTCCTGTGTCCACATGCGCGGTCACCGTTTTTATTCCATTGAACATTGTGTATTATTTTGTTTTAAACTTCACAAATTGATGGGTTATGTTTCCACGATACTCAAAAAATAAATTCAGATTGTAGATTACGAAACGAAATAACCAACTAAAGCAATGAGAGGGAGGTGGTTACTTCATGGAAGTAACAACAGCATCATGGAGTAGTGAGGGGAACTGGTTTGTTTGAGGAGAAAGAACAGGAACATAGAACATGGAGACAGATCATACTACTGCAGAATGGTGACCTCGGGATATCTTCTGGTGGACAAACCACATTCATTGATATGAAGTGGACATTCCTTGTGGATAGTTTATATTATCTCTTACTTAAACGAAACCTCAAATTAATGTTTGAAGATTATATTCGACTTAATAAAGAAAGATCATATTTCATCCAGTCATACCATTCATAAATGATGGCAGATGAGGTCCAAGAAGTAAATAGATGATACTTGGTAAGACAGAGTCATGTTAAGATGCTGAACGTAGTAAAATATTATTGTATGAAAACATACTACAAGCCTAAGCTTGAGAAGACTGAAACAGATGTTCAACTGGAGCGCGTGTTGTTAATTCGGCATGTAAGAGACCAGCCTGTGCCGAAGGCAGGTGCGCCTCAAACTGAAACTTACATGGGCACGCTAACAGATTTGGGCACAAGGAGGCAGACGCTTAATGTCACAGACTGACAAGTAGTCGAAACATATAACACAGAAGAGTAGAAGTGCACTTGGTATATGTTTGTGCGTGCGTGTGTGGTGTATGTGCGTGTGTGTGTGTGATGTGTATGTGTATGTGTATGTGTCTGTCTGTATGTATATTGTGTGAGAAAAAGAGATGGGGGGGGGGGGGAGAGAGACAGTAGTTACAAAGTGTATTTTCAGAAATGTCTACTTCTTATAAATGTTTGCGCCGAGAGTCAAACGATTAGAGTTGACATATATTCCTGTTTGCCTAAAGAATGTTCACAGTGACGGACTACTGGGATATGGTATTTATCCTGCGCATGTGCGGATCTGACCACGTGACCTCACGCGGAGAAGCCGCTGTCGAGGAGCTGTTGCAGCATGTACTGCACCTCGTGCCACGAGCGCTCGGGCATGTGCATTGCCAGAAGAGGGCGCTCGTCACCTTCTCGGGCTGCTTGGAACGCTATCCGAAGGTTATTCACATTTTCCGGAGTCAAGCCAAGAGTGATTTCCAGATCTTCTATTCCACTGGCAACTGAAAGATTCAAAGACGGAAATATGAGTCAAAGAATGCAAAATGCAATCACCATGACCTTCATCATCATTATTATTGTCATTATTAATGTTTTATTATTAATATTATCATCAGCAGCAGCAGCAGCAGCAGCAGTAGCAGTAGTAGTAGTAGTAGTAGTAGTAGTAGTAGTAGTAGTAGAAGTATCGTAGTCGCGCACATTAATAGTTACGCACCTCACATTTTTCTAAAGCTCGCGAGCACGAGCGAACCACTGACGTCACATTTGTCAACAAATGATAACATAACACATCCTGGTCCGTTAACAGAATATGTCTAAAATTAAAAACATTTTGACAAGTGATTTATTTCAGTTGTTTTTTCATCAGTGAAAAGTCAGATTTCTCTAATACCAAATATAAGGGTGCAGAGACGGAAATTGCCGAACATGTAAATAGAATTCAGTGCGCGACTATTCGTTACGATTTACGTAGTAACTCAAAAGTGGGTTCTATTTAAATACTTGCTTTGGCAAATGAATTCGGCAGTAAATACTAATAACAAATATAATGAACAAAATAAGAAACTTCCGCTAACTTTGCTTGAACATAACTTGATGAAAACAAACCCGGGGAATAATCGTTATATATGTGTTTAAAGAGTGTTCCATGATGCATCGTTTGGTGCAAAATCATGGCTATAGGTTAACAGAAACTGGGAGAAATTTTGACCAAGTGTGGTAGGGGTTAAAAAACAACAACACCCATTTAATAACGGGTATGACCACCTCTTGAATTGACCACTGCAGTGCATCGCAGGCGCATAGAATTGACTAAAGTGTTGATTTCTGCCTGTGGAATATTGTTCCATTCCTGAATGAGCGCTTGACAAAGTTCGTTGACGTTAGCGGGTGGGTTGGGACGACGCCTCAATCGTCTGTCCAGACATGCTCTATGGGGTTGAGATCAGGACTTTTAGCGGGCCAGTCATCAATGAAATCAATGTTATTTGTCCTAAGAAAATTTACAGTGTCTCTAGCTGTATGAGAGGTGGCATTATCATGCTGAAAAATCGAGATGTTGGCGTTGTTATGGAACAGAGGAATGACGTGACGAGAATGACATCGCGGTAACGTTGAGCATTTAAATGGCCATCAATGATGACTAGTGGTGAACGATAACCATGGGCAATGGCTGCCCAGACTATGACAGAACCCCCACCCCAAAAACGATCTCGTTGAAAAACACAACAGTCAGCATAGCGTTCATTTCTCCTACGGTAGACGCGTACCCTGCCATCATCACGTTGTAAAGAAAATCTGGATTCATCCAAAAAAAGAACGGTATTCCAGCGTCGCTGTATCCAACGAGTGTGTACACGTGCCCAATTAAGACGATTTAGACGATGACGTTGCGTTAAAACGCATCCGACGCAAGGACGTCGTGCATGTAAACCGTTCTCCCGCAGACGATTACGAACAGTTTGCCCACTGATTCGGTTATTATGAAGCGGTCTTGACCACGCCTTGTAACACGCGGACGTCCACGACGTGGCAAGTCGTTGGTGCTTCCTGTCGTTCGAAATCTTACGCGAAGATTTCGTATCGCTCGACTAGAACTCCCAACATGCCTTGCAATGTCTTCTGTCGACATGCCAGCATCAAGCATGCCAATCGCCCGTTCGCGTAAATTATTGGGTATTCTTGGTATACTAAAAATGCTACAATGTAAAAAAACGTTAATTTTTTCACAAATTTTGAAGCATTTTCGTTCACTTGACAATAATGTCAGTAAGACAAGTAAAACAAATTGACCAAATACTACACGGGACATGTCGAACCATGCATGCACGTGCAAATTGAATTTCACGTTGTCGACGATTAACAGTGCAAAAATAATCGATAAAATTCATGAATCCTGATAATACAGCTCAAGGCTAATACTACCTATATAATTTCATTACACAATGAATTCTTTAACACAACAAATACTATATGTGCAAATTGGAAGTTTCTTTTTTTGTTCAGTATAGTATATTATATACAGCAAAGGACCAACTATTTAATTATTTCTTTTCGGTTACATGTGTATACTTTACTGTTTGTTTTTAGGTGCGCCACTATTGATTACTCCAGGATAGTAGTAGTAGTAGTAGTAGTAGTAGTCGTAGTAGTAGTAGTAGTAGTCGTAGTAGTAGTATGCCCATTGCAAACACACAGTTTTACAATGGACAAACATAAGAACAATGCGTATCAAACAAGAGACCACACCCTATCATGTCAGCAAAATAGTCTGTGGCTGCAATCTGGTTTCATCACTAACTAGACCAAGCGTTGCAATAACCGTATGTTAGACAGCTAATAGCCATAACTTTAATATGTGCTTGGGTGCCGTAAACAATCGAAGCACTCCTCTCCTTTCGGGTAACCAAATATATGCAAACTGATCATTTGTTTAATCATTATATAGTCATCTCAAACATGAAAAGAATCATTTGATAAATACATAATACGATTCAGATAACAATATTTATTACAGATGGCTATATAGTATAATATAAGAATGACGCATAACACTTAGTTGTTCAGTTATTTGGCGCCGGACATATGGTTATGGACCACACAGATAATAAGAGATGAAGTTTGGTATGGGCTACTTTATATATGTACCATCTTACAGACAGTGTAGTACATACTACGACCTGTGTTACATCAGTTGTGGAGCACTAACTGGAACGAGAAATTAGTCCACCTGCTGAAATCGATCGCGTACCAGGCGAGCGCTTTACCCGTGGGCTATGTCCCGCCCCTAAATAGTTTTAAGTTCAGGGTTTGGAACATTCCTCTGTGAAGCAAGACATTTAAGGGAAACTAAACAAAGTACAATGGTTTAAAAGTGGATACGCCTTCGCGTTCCTTTTGATTGCAACTTTACTGAACAAACACAATAAGAAACGCAAATTTTAATTTAGGTTTTTTTAACATATTTAAAATCTTTCAGTTTGAACTCATTAGTTTTTGCTTTTATTAAATGATCACTGTCTTGTGAACATTTAGATCTCTGTTGGTAATTTTTCTGCCGAATTAATTTTATCGTGAAAAATATATATCAAAAAGTTTGCCTTTCTTTTGTTGTCCAGTATATTTACCACTGCGCATTGCCATACAGCTTATATAAAGGTGAAAATAAGCTTTAAGTGAAAAAATAATAGTTTTAATAAACTGCAATAAAACAACTGCATGTACTGGAAAGTGATCAAAGCCCAGAATATCATATAACGTTCGAGTTATGACCGGAAGTTAAAGGGTTTCAGTCGATCAGTTGATCAGAGGTCATGAACTCCCAAAAGACATATTCAACATTGTGAGAGAGGAAATATCTAATGGGAATCTCTCCGACTGCAATGTAATAAAATACAATTCTGCGAAATTGTAAAATTCCATAGAGGAAATATAAATACAACGAATATTAAATATTGATGTATTGACGAACGCTACAGGCCCACAAAGCCAGGAGAAGCGTATAGGCAGCAGAAATCCGTATCTAGGTTTCATAACCGATATGGCATGAAAAAGACCAAGCGAAAATAAGCTGTCATCATAATTGCAATTTTTTAAATATTTATCTGGTCGCGCATTGTCTGTGGAAGCTCCATTGTCTCCTGTCACTTAACGGGAACCAATACTAGACGGTTAAATATGACACGTCATTAAAAATCGGATACAGTAAGTCTGCGGGTGCCTGCATGTTTTATGAAACAGCTACCAGACGCACTCTAATAGATCAGGGCCCCGTTCCACAAAGCTATCTTAGCGCTAAGATCACCTTAAGTGTGTCATGTTGTTATACTGTTAAGGTGATCTTGGTGCTAAGGTCGCTTCGTGGAACGGGGCTCTAGACCCTGTCTTGCATAAAGCCACTGGAAGAAGCTTCATAGTGAGTCCAGAATATTTGCAAAATATGATACAGTGATATCTAAGACGGAATGAATGAATGAATGAATGAATGAATGAATGAATGAATGTTTAACGACACCTCAGCACGAAAAATACATCAGCTATTGGGTGTCAACCTATGGTAAATGTATCTAAGACGGAACAATATATTAATGCCAGTTGGCTGATTGCTAGGTTTGTACACACTATAAGGTGATTTGAAGTGCATAACTTAAGAAAGAAAGAAAGAAAAAGAATTGTTTATCTAAACACAAAGCACATTTTTATTTATGGTTATATAGCGTCGGATATATAGTTAAGGAGAGGGGAAATCGGCATCCGTCACTCCGTGGGCTACTCGTTTCAGTTAGGAGATAGCGAATTTTTAAATACACCATCCCACAGATAAGACAGTACATAACACAGTCTTTGTTACACAAGTTGTAGAGCAATGGTCCGAACGAAAAATTTGTATAACGTGAGTCCTAGAGAGGAAACCTGCTACATTTTTCCATTACTAGCAAGGGATCTTACAGACAGAAAACAGCACACCACAGCCTTTTATATACCAGTCGTGGTGCACTGGCTGGAACGAGAAATAGCCAAATGGGCCCACCGACGGGGATCGATCCCAAATCGTACGCGCATCAGGCGAGCGCTTTACCACTGGGCTATGTCCCGTCCCCTTGTATAAAGTGTCACATAACCCTTGTATTTGAAATGCCAGTTTATCAAATATAAGTATTGTGAAAATGTACTTCATAAAGTGTTGTGAAATGATACGTTATAATGTGTATAACTTAAGAGTCACATCCACCCTTATGTTTGAAATGCCAGCTTATCGAATGTAAGTATGGTGAAATTATACCTTATAAAGTGTATAACTTAAGAGTCACATTGCAACCCTTGTATTTGAAATGACAGCTTAAGCGTTGTCAAACTCTACCTGATAAAGTGTGAGCAACAACTTCGGGGTCCACACCTCCGAAAAGACTTGGAATAATCCAATCCTTTTCGGTGTTTAGAAAATCGGCCAGCTCCTCCATGGATCGTCTTGAGGCTGCAATTAAAGAAATTAAAACAGATTTTAATTTCATTTCATATATTAGTTATTGGAAATAGTAATTAAAAGACAATGCCAATGCATTTTATTTTCATATGCTGCAGGAATTATGACATTTAATTGCGTCCTTATTTAGGCAAATTTGACATAGCGTTCATCTAATATAATTACAAACTGTTCTTTTAATACGCTCTTGGGTCATGCTGAACTTTCACTGAATTTTGAAATATTGATGTAGTTCTGTTATTATGTTATTGATAAAGTTTTCACATGTTTGAGTGAGGGAAAAAACATATATATATAACGTTCCGCACGGGTATCATTAAACAGTGTGAAAGAAAAATCGTTTTATTTATTTACAAGGCGTTGATTGAGTGTACTTGCATACTGTTATCGCTGGAAACGTGACGAATAGATTGATTTGATAATGTGATGGAAAACAGAAAGCAATGACGTCTCAATCTAATTTGAAGTCTTTATGACATATATACCGTAAGATATTTATGAATCTGGTTTAGCATAACAATACAGGAAATTATGGGTTAAGTCAAACATAAGAGGGTGTAATGTCCATGACGATTTTGTTATTGTCCTTGTTTATATATATATATACATTACATGAACACGTAACAAAACTTCAGACCATGATGACATTGTGTCAGAGTCTACATGTTTTAAGAAGAGGGGGTGGATCAACCAAATACATTGTAAGTTAACAAAAACCCGCTCCAGAAATATTTATCAATATATCCATACAAAAACATTTTTAATGGGTTCTATAGTCTTCTGAAAATTGCGAGAACAATAGTTTTATTCGCGTGTCGCTCTTGCAAATCTAGTTTTGCGTAAACCATTGTTTCGCTATTAAATCCAGGACATCACCTACCCCCATCCCGAGGCAGGCTACCGATCTTATCGGAGGTCGGAATCTGGATGGGCGTGTTGGAAAGCCTAGTGGTATATGGGCACGTTAAACTAGTTATCTATCTGACATCATCTACCCCCATCACGAGTCAGGCCACCGATCTTATCGGAGGTCGGACTCTGGATGGGCGTGTTGGAAACCCTAGTGGTATATGGGCACGTTAAACTAGTTATCTATCTGACATCATCTACATGGTCACGACGGGTTATGCAAAAACGAAATATAAATTCACGTGCTAAGGATAGCAAAAAATCACTCCTCGTGAACTAGTCTCTTGGGAGTGATGGGGAGCGAGTGATAGCTCCCCTTAAACGGCGACGTCTGCCTAAACCTATCTATACGACAAAAAGTTAAAGGTGTTGTGTTGTTTTTTGGGGTTTTTTTAATAAAACGCCACAAACATTTAACACAGAGACAAGGACTTTTTTTTTTTTTTTTTTTTTGGGGGGGGTGGGGGGAATTACACACATGGATGATGACGAGATGAATGGTGAAAGCGCAGTATTTCAATTTCGGTATGGGACTACTTGACAGGGCCGTGCTCCACGGTTGCGGTCAGTTGAACTATCTCGGTATTTCCCGAGCCCGGGGTACACGGCGGAACCTGCAGTGCATGTCGGGTAATCATCCCCCATGTGGAAGACACTCGGGAGACACACCCATAATCGCACCCGTGAAGTGGGTGAAACTCGGTGTATTTGGCCTTACACCTACCTACCCGTTGAGTCTAGAGGGAAACTCACTCTGGGTTGGAGCCGGTACTGGTATGAAAAATCCCCTATTTTATCAGGTGGGATACCAACCCAGTACCTACCAGCCTGAAGACCGATGACATAACCACGATACCACCGAGGCCGGTCAAAAATTAAAAATTTGTTTTGCTTAACGACAACACTCTTGGATGTCAAACATTTGGTAGTTCTGACATATAGTCTTATGCTAGGTTCAGATTAGCAACTGCCAGCTCAAAGTTGGCAAATTAGTTGTTAATCTGATCGCACGTATCGTAAGTCGGGAGTTGGGGAAATTACAACGTAACCGTCAAGTTGGTCAACTTCGTCGTGATAGTTGAGAGTCTTACCTAGCATTAGAGAGAAAACCCGCTACATTTTTCCATTAGTAGCAAGGGATCTTTTATATGCACCATCCCACAGACAGGATAGCACATGCCACGGCCTTTGATATACCAGTCGTGGTGCAGTGGCTTGGACGAAAAATAGCCCAATGAGCCCAACGACAGGGATCGATCCTACACCGACAGCGCATCAGGTGAGTGTTTTTCTACTGGGCGACGTCCCGCGCCCTCTATACGATAACGACACCGAGATGTACTGACCTGCGTTGCACACCGCCTTCTCCTCGTCAAAGCCGTCATCACAGTCGTACGTGTCATCGCACACAAACTTCAGGGCTATGCATTTAAACGACGATCTGCATAAAAAGGGTTTGTCTGCTGGACACGGATTACCTGAAAACATAAAATAAAATGATTTTTATACAGGAGGTATATTCCAGACATAAAAAAAATAAAAAAATTAGATATATTCCAGACAAAATTTTAAAATTTAAAACTCAGTTACAGGGTGTATATTCCAGACACCAACATATTTAAAACTCAGGTACAGGATGTATATTCCAGACACCAAACTATTTAAAACTCAGGTACAGGGTGTATATTCCAGACACCAAAATATTTAAAACTCAGTTACAGGGTGTATATTCCAGACACCAACATATTTAAAACTCAGTTACAGGATGTATATTCCAGACACCAAACTATTTAAAACTCAGGTACAGGATGTATATTCCAGACACCAGAATATTTAAAACTCAGGTACAGGATGTATATTCCAGACACCAACATATTTAAAACTCAGGTACAGGATGTATATTCCAGACACCAGAATATTTAAAACTCAGGTACAGGGTGTATATTCCAGACACCAGAATATTTAAAACTCAGGTACAGGATGTATATTCCAGACACCAAACTATTTAAAACTCAGGTGCAGGATGTATATTCCAGACACCAAACTATTTAAAACTCAGGTACAGGATGTATATTCCAGACACCAAACTATTTAAAACTCAGGTGCAGGATGTATATTCCAGACACCAAACTATTTAAAACTCAGGTACAGAATGTATATTCCAGACACCAGAATATTTAAAACTCAGGTACAGGATGTATATTCCAGACACCAAACTATTTAAAACTCAGGTGCAGAATGTATATTCCAGACACCAAAATATTTAAAACTCAGGTACAGGATGTATATTCCAGACACCAAACTATTTAAAACTCAGGTGCAGGATGTATATTCGAGACACCAAACTATTTCAAACTCAGGTGCAGGATGTATATTCCAGACACCAAACTATTTCAAACTCAGGTGCAGGATGTATATTCCAGACACCAAACTATTTCAAACTCAGGTACAGGATGTATATTCCAGACACCAAACTATTTAAAACTCAGGTGCAGGATGTATATTCCAGACACCAGCATATTTAAAACTCCATACGCAAAAATATTCAAGTCTTTTGCAAGATATATATTCAGAAACATTTTTCCATTAGTAGCAAGGGATCTTTTATATGCACCATCCCACAGACAGGATAGCACATACCACGGCCTTTGATATACCAGTCGTGGTGCACTGGCTGGAATGAGAAATAGCCCAATGGGCCCACTGATGGAAATCGACCCCAGGCGAGCGCTTTACCACAGCACTACATCCCGCCCCACGTACATGTTTACGATATATAGAAATTATTTTGTAAATAATGAAAGCCTTTTACAAGCTGATTCTTGTTTTAAATATCATATATATAAACAGTCTCGTTTTTTTTTACATAAACAACTATTTAATGAAATGTCTGTTGTTCTAACAACGTTGATCAAATCTGGCCCAGTCACAAATGTGAAATGCAAGATACTTTTTCAATATTGTAATCGATTATAACTATTTTTTAAACCATTGTCATATATTTATTTATTTATTTACACACACGCGCACACATACATACAAATGCATACATACATACATACATACGTACATGCATACGTACATACATACGTACATACGTACGTACGTACGTACGTGCGTACGTACGTACGTACATACATACATACATACATACATACATACATACATACATACATACAGCCTGTAGGCCCAATGCATATGGTTGAGTTAAAGAACATCCTTCTTTTTTATGGATGCCTGGATAGCTCAGAATATGTCGTGGCAAGTCTACAAGTTGCAGGTGATTCGGTGCCAATTGATCGAGTCCTAGCAACGGCATGGGAGAATTTGTGAAGCCAGAAAGGATTTAATTATTCCCGGCGCCAGTGCATTAATGTGTATGTATGGCCACCTCGACATACATACAATATATAGATATTCATACATCAATACATACAAACAGGCCAATTACTAGTCAAACCAAACATACACATAATATATCGATAGTCATACATACATATATACAAACATACATTTTACCCCAACTGTATTGCATCTAAACATATATAAAAGGATTAAGCCCACGTTTTCCAGCTAAGAACCTCTCTCATATTACATGATATCAAACACCGGTAAAAGAAACACTTTAAATTAATAATGTGAAAGGAAAAGTTAAAAATGAGAAAAGTGATTTAATGCATTTCTTGTATTACTATTCAGTCTGCATATCTGTTTGTTTCTTCACAACAGATTAATCTCAGAGGACTGAAAGTCAAGACATGCGAGAGACAAAATAGATAGGTTTTTAATCAGCAGTCCGCCTGGCTAGATTACATATACGTGTATACTGGTACTTTTCTGTCAATAACAACAATGTTAACATTCGTTCATTACATAAAAATTACTCACAGGTCATGATTCTCTATAGAAATGCATCCAGTCAAAATAACAGGCAAAGAAGTTTTTGAAATATTTATGTTTGATATGCAGTCGTATAATTAAATTTGATGTTGAATTTAACACGAACATGAATCATACAACACTGTTCATTGTTACGCATTCATATTTTGAAAAACAATTACCAACTAGTTTGATTCAATGCAGGGTTATAGAGAATCGTTAGCTGCGAGTAATTTAAAAAACACCCAACTTTTTATGGTTTTATTTTTATGTTTTAAATAGAAATCCGGCTAACTTCATTAACAGAATGTCTCCTGTGACGCCCGTCATCAAGAATTGTGTTCACATTAATCACTTTGGGAGAAGGGGAGTCGTAAATATATATTATCTGGATCAGCGTTGACATCCAAACTTCAAAAAGTAATATCACTTTAAAAACCATGACTGTAAGGAGACATTGACAAATTGGAAATACAGGAAACGAATTTAAAATATAGAAAGCAAATGTTTTTAAAAGTCAGTTCATGCTAACATTTGCAATGCTGTAAATGGCAGTATATCTGCATGTAGTGGTACAGCAAATAGCATTTCACTGGGTCAAAGTTCGAAGTGCACCCAACTTTTCATTCCACAGTTAATGCTACCAATCTTGCCACTGGTGATAAATGTGACAGTGTTTGTAATAAGATGTTGTTTCATCTGGCCAGTAAATGTGTGTGATTTAATTTGAATTAGTGACAGTGTACCAGCTACTATTGTGCTTGAAAAATGTGCGGGGTCCTACTAAACTTAGGACATTTTTTGTGCGGAACAAGCGTAGTCAAAGATGCTTCCCATTATTTCTGAAAAGCGCAGCTTAACCCACAGTTTTTTTTCTGAATTACTTTAATGATCCAGCCAGTGCGCCACGACTGATATATATCAAAGGCCGTGATATGTTCTACCCTGTCTATGGGATGGTGCATATAAAAGATCCCTTTCTAATAATGGAAAAATATAGGGGAATTTCTCTATATGATTATGTCAAGATTACCAAATGTTTGATATCCAATATCCTATAAATCAATGTGCTCTAGTGGTGTCGTTAAACAAAACAAACTTTTACTTTAAGGGTGATGGGTGGTAGTAGGCTATTTATAATTTCAGCCACATATCTCATTCTGTTTGGTCTATATGGTACATAGGCACCCCAAAACAGAAACCCCTAATACAAATACTATATAACTATTATACAACGTGACTATAACATATTCGACGATATTGTTTGGGGATACCTGTGATGTGGTATACGCCTTTTACGGCATATGACATGACTATATAATGTGTTACACATGAAGCACGTTAGGTTGTGTGCAGTTGCTGAGCTCCCATGGAAACGTACTGTGTCATACTGGCAGAATGTGACACAGAAGACTCGTTGACACCGTCTGACACACAAGACGTGTCGCATTTAATAAATCAGTGTCATTGTGTTTACACACCAGCCACAATAGCACGCCGTGTGTACTGATACATGTATTTGTACATGTGCGTGTGTGTGTGACTGTATAACGTATAGTTAGCTCCAGGGTCGGTAGGTACTGCTTTCAATAGCGACTATTTATGCTTGACTCACACATACCAAGGTATTGTTTCAATACTGATACATCACTGAATGTTTCAAATGTGGCAATCGCCCGTTCTAGTCTGGCCAGTTATAAAAGAAAAAAACCCGGTATTGTCTCATATACGGATACATCACTGAATATTGTAACTGTGGCAATTACGCGTTCTAAAATAATTTAAAAAAAACATCTTCCCCATTTTTCGGACAAATGACGGGTTTTTTTTAACAAATGTTGCCCTTAGGGCAAGGTAATCAATGACATTGTTTGTTCTAGGGTATACTCCTCGGTGGCATTGTGTGTTCTGGAGTATACTCCAGACTATCAGGGCAACGCGCGCTCTACTACTCCAGGGTGGAGAGACCAAACCATCTCTCTTCTGAGAATAACAAGAGGACGTGGAATCACAAACATAGCGTCCGAAAGAGTGGTAATAGCCGATGTATGTATTTGTGTGACGGGTTCCGTATTGTCTTCACGTGAATGGGTCATAAATAAACGATGTGAGTGATTCCAATGTTCTAATTAATTTGGTCCTTGAGAATTAACAATCTAGCTTAGTCTGGCGCCATATTTACTACTCGAGACACTTACACCCGGGGCCTATTGTTCAAACGTTAGTTAGCTAACCAGTGGTTACTAGAAATGTTCAAAACCAAGGACTGAATCAATATTAATAATAACTGAAAACATAATGTTGAACAATCAAAGGTATCCATACATAATGAAATCTAAAGAGTTTTTTGGTATTTGTGCAAACATAATTAAAATGAAAGTATTAGACTATTAAGCCGGGTTTAATTTAACAATGATTTGAACACCTAGGCCCAGATGTTAGCGTCAGAACAGAACAGAACAAAGCACATCTTTATTTGGCTTAAGGCCACCAACCAGTAGCATCAGTGGACCGTAAACAAATAAATATATGTATACAAATACGTCAAGATTGCAAACGTATATATATATATATATATATATATATATATATATATATATATATATATATATATATATATATATATATACCCATTTTTAAAAATCAATAAAAAACAACAACAAATAAAGCAAAATGAACTAGGTTTTCAGGAGGAAAGATGTTTCTGTTTATAATGTAAATAATTTCACACAGTATTTTAGAATACTGACACATTTGCAGTTAAAGCGTTCTTTCATTTTAATCAACTGTAGTAAATAGTTAATATGCCCTAAGCATTCCAACCCAACCCCAACGATCAACTTGAACCTAATAACAATGAATTGATCTTAATGACTGTGATTCTGATATAGCAGCTAGAAGGGGTTATTGTACACAATCTATCAAATATAGTCGAGGGTACAGGGACGCAATATTTTTAGAAATACTTTGCACGGAGAGTATGTTAATGATTAAGTAAAAGTGTTATGTTCAGTATAACTATCGATCAATGAAAAAGTGACAATTTTCCAATAACTAATATGAAATTATTCGCCAATCTTCACCAAGGGTTTGCACCGGGGACTGACAAAAAACGGATTTGGTGAGAGGAAAGCGTAAACTATGAGATAAGTGTTCGTGTTATTGGTACTCGAGTCCCTAGAGACTGAACATTAGCAATACGTCATGTTGAATGTAAAAGGCTATCGATATTTTAAGCGAAAACTATGGACTACTCGCTCAGATATTTGATATCTTACCAGTGGAACTGTTCAAAATATCAGACAGTAAAACCGATACAGATAGAAATAATTGAAGATGCATGTTAAAACTTTGAAGTATTAAAAAAGACAATATTATGCTAACTACAGTTGGTTTAACCTTGCTGTGAACAACTAATACCATGTTATGCTGGGTTTAAGAGAGAAGCTTTGATGCTTTGTGATAATACAGTGAAGTACGGATGGTTTCAGTTATTGGATATGTGACCTCCTGGGAATACGACTGGTAGATCAAAGACTTGACTATTCTATGTGCTGTCCAATACATGGCATAGTGTATACTAGTATTGTTCTTTTTTTTTATTATTTGAAGTTTTTTATTTTCATTTTTGGTCACATTTTCACACAGTATATATTTTTTAATACATACATACACAGATCAAAATTAGTTAATATAAAATAAAACAACAAACCTCTTGCCAACACGTCATTGAACCTCACTCAGTACTAAACACTCAAAATTTCTTATACATGTATATATGGTAAGAAATACTTAGATACTGTCAGTGGTGGATGACTTCAGAGATATTTATTCAACTTATGGTATACACTCCATCTTTTAATAAACTCATTATATTTGATTTTATTGGAATACATTTTTTTTTCTAATATATAATAAGAATGTATTAATATTTTAATATCTAGTGATTTCTTCAGACATTTTTAACTATATATAAATTGCTTTATCAAAAGAGCAATACTGTCAATTATGATATTGTTCTTTGAGTAAAAGTTTGTTTTATTTAACGACGCCACTAGAGCACATTGATTTTTAATCTTATCATCGGCTATTGGACGTCAAACATATGGTCATTCTGACACTGTTTTTTAGAGGAAACCCGCTGTCGCCACATAGGCTACTCTTCTTTACGACAGGCAGCAAGGGATCTTTTATTTGCGCTTCCCACAGGCAGGATAGCACAAACCATGGCCTTTGTTGAACCAGTTATGGATCACTGGTCGGTGCAAGTGGTTTACACCTACCCATTGAGCCTTGCGGAGCACTCACTCAGGGTTTGGAGTCGGTATCTGGATTGAAAATCCCATGCCTCGACTGGGATCCGAACCCAGTACCTACCAGCCTGTAGACCGATGGCCTGCCACGACGCCACCGAGGCCGGTTTTGTTCTTTGAGAGGCCAAGAAGAAAATTGGCACGAGAGAAGATAACTATAATATCTACAGCTTCTTTTATCCATTGCTCGACTTGTTTAATTAAATTTTGGACTTGTATACAATCAAAAATAAATGTGTATACGTTTCAATATACGCATTACAGAAGCTACACTTTGGGCTGCTTATTACTCTAATATTATAGAGAAACTAGTATTGTTCTTTGCCTTAGGTTGTCAGTGGGCCCAGTGGACTATTTCTCGTCATAGCCAGTGCACCACGGCTGGTATATTAAAGGCCGTGGTATGTGCTATCCTGTATGTTGGATGGTGTATATATTATAAAAGATCCCTTGCTAAAAATAGAAACATGTAGTGGATTTCCTCAATAAGACTATATGTAACAATTGCCAAATGTTTGATATCCAATAGCCGATGATTAATAAATCAATGTGCTCTAGTGGTGTCGTTAAACAAAACAAACGTTTAGTCCTGCATTACGGACTCATGAGTCATTAGCATTAAATTTCTAAAAGCAACTACAGTTAAAAACAAACGTCAACAGGAGTACGCCCCCACCCCTTCTCTCTCTCTCTCTCTCTCTCTCTCTCTCTCTCTCTCTCTCTCTCTCTCTCTCTCTCTCTCACACACGCACACGCACACTCTCTCTATCTCTCTCTCACACACACACACGCACACACTCTCTCTCTCTCTCTCTCTCTCTCTCTCTCTCTCTCTCTCTCTCTCTCTCTCTCTCTCTCTCCACACACACACACACACACACACACACACACACACACACACACACACACACACACACACACCTTTTAGACTAGTTCAGAACCTTCCTTTATCATAATTAAACATTATTTATGTTTTGGCCCCATCAGTTCACAATGTTCTCGGACGAGATGACTCTGATCGTCTAACTGTTCTCCTAACCGACTTGCGGAAGGTGAGCGCTTCCTGCCTGCCATGTTCACAGACGTAACCTGTCTTTTGCAGAAGTCTAGCTGTTAACCTAAAATTATTAATATTTGCCGAATGTTGAACAGTCTAAATCATGTCGGTTAATTGTTCTTTTCATTGTTGCAGACGTCAAGACCAGCAGCTGGGAATTTAAACCAGCGGCCTGCCAAATGCAAGCTTGTGTTTTAGTGCACCAGTGTCGAATCTCATTCAGATATCATTTCAGCCATTTTGTGGCAATCAATAAATGAATATATTTTGTTTTGTTATAACACTATACAGCGATATAACTGACCATAAATACAATGGTAACATCATCAGGCGTGCAAAATGAATAATTTTCAGCGTCTGTTAAGTGTCTAGCACTTGCTAGTTTTACAGTTTGTGGACTTCCGGGTTTTTTTTATAACATTGTATTAATTTTATATATATGTGTGTGTCCTCTAATATCTCTATCCCAGTCCAACATAATATCTGAATGGTTTTATATTAACCGGGCCATCTTAATAAATCTTGAATATCCGCCTACTTATCGTCCTGAAAATGTACCCACTCCAATGACTTTTCGCTCTTTATCCCGCTGCAAATATTGGCGTAGACTGTAAAATATGGAAACACCGCACACTGTTGACTAGAGATAATTCGTGGGTGTTAGTTCACACTTTTGAAATTAAGTTTATAGTGTTTGCACATGTGATTGTATTTATTCAAATTGCGTAGTTAGAAGATGAGAACACAGTTAGTGTTTGCTAGCGGATATTGATGCTATTACACACTTGCGCGCACCTTGTACTTGGAGTACCCTCGACTTAGAGAAAAAGTTTGTTTTGTTAAACGACACAACTAGAGTGCATCGACTAATTCATTATCGGCTAATGGATGCCATACATTTGGTAATTCTGACAGGTAGTCTTCAAAGAAAACCCGGGTTTTATTTCCACTAGCAGCAAAGAATCTTGTATATGCACTTTCCCCACAGTCGGGACAGCATATACCACGACATTTGATATATCAGTCGTGCTTCGATTAAAATGATGGTCGACATATAGTCCGAGTTAAAGACACATAGAGGTGACTGTGGTCACAATACTGCCATTCGTGGGACTGTCTGATTTTCGAATTTTGGGTATAGCTGGGTATCTCTGTTTATTATAGTTACCTTAAAATCAGCAATTGGACACTTGCTGACATCCAGTAAACGTTCAAGCACGCCTCCCTTGTACATACTCTCTGATTTCCCAACGTAGAGGGCCAACACTAAACTACTATGAGCCAGTATTATACAATGAAGACATCGTGATGTGTTTGTGTTTTCGTTTATCACACCATTCTTAGAACGGCTCTGGGGCAGGACGTAGCCCAGTGGTAAAGCGCACGCTTGATGCGCGGTCGGTTTGGGGTCGATCCCCGTCGGTGGGATCATTGAGTTATTTCTCGTTCCAGCCAGTGCGCCACGACTGGTATATCAAAGGCCGTGGTATGGGCTATCATGTCTGTGGGACGGTGCATATAATATATTCCTTCTGCTAATCAAAACATGTAGCGGGTTTTCTCTCTTAGACTACTAGTATATGTCACAATTACCAAATGTTTGACATATAATAGCCGATGATTAATAATTGAATGTCCTCTAGTGGTGTCGTTAAACAAAAAAACCTTTAGAACGGCTCCCGAAAACGAATATTTGTTTCATATTAATATAATACCAAACATTTAAAACATGTATATCTTACTGTATACTTGGTGTTTCTGAGAAATCTATAGTAAAACATTGAGCATTTACACGAGTCTTTCTCGTCAAACGTTTAATGAATGTAAATCTGAGATTGTTTGTATCTATATACTTGGTATTACTAACTATGTGTTTACATTCGTTAAACTGTTTTTGAGAAATCCATAGTAACAACTGAGCATTTACACGAGTCATTGTCATCAAAGTGAAGCAAATACAGTTGTATTAAAAACGATTTGTCATTCAACCTTTTTTTACAGGCGTGTAGTATTAAAAACAAATCAGCCACAAACATGATACTCTTGCTCTGTTGGTAGTTAGTTAGGGAAGCCTGTCACAAACAGAAACTCGACGCTATTGGGAAACCGAGGCACTCAACTTTTCATTAAAACACCAAAACCGCGGATACACGAGAATTAATTTCCTTCCCGCTACAATATGCTAAGGAAAGAAGGGTTTCGCCGAGAATTGATTGGTATTGCGTCTGCATTGTTACCGATCGACATCTGATGGGCTCATTTCCCCTCCTATTAATATACACACTGGGTCAGACGTCAAGATCTTTGCTTTATCATTACCTAGAGCATGTCGAGCATTCCCCGAGTTCTCAGGATTGAGCATCAACTCACCAGGATTTGTTAGTCAACCGACGGACCTGTGTTGGCTTACCGTGTTCAGACATCAAGTGAGAGCAAGTTCCCCAGCTATCAGCAAATATCAGTAACTTCTTCACGGCATCGACAAACACATTTCACTCAATTAGTCGAAAGAACATACTATTAAGCATCATTCTGTCTATTTGCGATGGACGTTTGCCATTGTGGAGACATACTCTATTTATGGAATAATTCTGTTAGCGTACATGTCCCGAAAAGCCGTACGTGCATTACAAGAGTCGAAACATCAGGATGCATCAGGTTATTCAAGAAAAGAACATACATATAGAGTTTAAATATAACTTAGGGCAAGGGTTATTTTACTACATTAATTCGATTGATACGTACATTATAATGTAATGATTTTAAGATTATGATGTCCTTCCTTGTACAGGAGTGTGGACAAGGGTTATTTTACTACATTAATTCGATTGATACGTGTCTGTGTTTATTATTTTAATGTAATGATTCCCTGAAATTTAAGATTATGATGTCCTTCCTTGTACAGGAGTGTGGACAAGGAAGGAAGAAAGGAAATGTTTTATTTAACGACGCACTCAACACATTTTATTTACGGTTATATGGCGTCAGACATATGGTTAAGGACCACACAGATATTAAGAGAGGAAATCCGCTGTCGCCACTTTATGGGCTACTCTTTTCGATTAGCAGCATGGGATCTTTTATATGCACCATCCCACAGACAGGATAGTACATGCCACGGCCTTTGTTACACCCGTTGTTTAGCACTAGCTGGAACGAGAAACAGCCCAATACGTCCACCGACGGGGATCGATCCTAGACCGACCGCGCATCAAGCGAACGCTTTACCACTGAGGAGTGTGGACAACGAACTTCACGATATATGGGAAGACTGAAAACCAATAGAGCATGGGTCAAACCCTGTAGTTTAACGAATTGGAATCACTGGATTATTATTTTTTTATTTTATTTTTATTTATTTTTTTATTTTTTTTTTTGGGGGGGGGGGCTTGTAGTTAATAAATTAATGTGACAGACTTTTGAAAGGAGTAGCTTTTTTCTGGATATCACTCGGTAAACATGAATCGAGGGTAAATTCTTGCAAAATATTTGAGTAGGGAAAGCAAGGAAAAATATCCGCTCCAACTTCTCTCTACTCAACAGACAATAATTATTACATAAATTCATTTCGCACTCATCTCACTCACTATTACTGTCCAAACAGTATTAAGTAGCCACCTGAAGGAGAATGGAAATATGGTCTCCTAATTATTGCCTGATTTGGTACAAGCTGTCAAGGTGTACCATAATAGGGCAATTCCATCGTGGCGGATGTCATAGTTTAGCAAATTTGTTTAATTTTTAAAAAAGAAGAAAAAAAAAGTGTTTTCGTCACTATTGCATCCAAGCATTGCTTGCTATTAAGTTCATATCAGATTACCAATAAGATACTTAATAGACTTTGGTGGCCATTTAATCGACCGTGACGTACGTTACAAAGAAAGTTACATTAAAAGAAAGTCTAGATAAATTAAATGACCATCAAAGACCATTTAAGATAGCCTGATGAATTTTTGTTGAAACATGACGTAGCCTGTGGTCCACAGATATGAACCTAACAACAGGAAGGCATGCTTGAATACAAAAGTAACCTAAATACAGGTATTGGAAATTCACATTTGCCTCAAAATGTAATGTCAATCACCTTGGAATTCACCAATAGATACTTTGTGGTGGTATTAAGTGTATATCTTCGTTTTTCAATGACGTGATAAGTGAAAACTTTTGCTTGGATTCTATCGTATCGCATACATTTAACATTAGGCCATCGATCTCCTGAAAGCTACGTAGTTGTTTTATTAAGGATAAAAGGTGCTCAACTTAAGGAAAATGAGCTCCAATCGTAATACTTATATTGCATTAGGATTAAAGAGTATGTGGCCAAAACACCCAAATGATAATCTGTGATAGCCTCAGAGCTTTTGATATACTTACACACACAATAGCCTGTCGTCTAATCGACTAAAGAGGCAGTTTTATTTCACCCATAAATGACCATCTGTAGGCAAATTAGAAACTAAAACCTCTTTCTAGGTGACTATATATCCATTTTAGTGTATCATCAAATCGGTTACACTGATCGTAAAGGCTGAAATTTATTGATCATGACTGACAAAAAGGATTCCTCGACACGCTAATTTTAGATCGTCAAAACTGTAACTACGGCGAAGCCCGCCAACCATCTTAACGAAGTATCAGATGGTTTCTAAGAACGGCGTTGCTGAATTCTTCCTAGCGATTATCAACTCCCATGGGAACAATTATCAAATTAATGGCATCCAATCAGTGAATGGTGACCAGGTCCAAAGCCGGTCGTTCGGTTGAGAACATTAATTCATGAGCATGCATGAACTATTCGTTGTATCTTTTAGCTGCGGTTAGCAAAGGTTAGATGCTGTCGAGTACTAGGGGAAATATATTGATGATGTTAATAGAAACATGCCGCGGATAGCCTAATTTTGTGAAAAGACGTCAACGTATCCGGAATATTTTATGAACAGAAATTAAGAAAACCGAACGAGAGTTGCTATTCACCTGTTTCTCAAATGGGGGAAACTAAATACCAGTGGTAGTAATAAAAACCAGAATGAACAGTTATCCATTTAAAGTCACTCGCCCTAGTTTGCTATGCACGTTCATTTTTCTTTCCCATGTGCATTGGTAACTACTACTAACACAAGGGGCCTCGTTGCATGAAGCAATCTTAGCACTACCTTCGCGACCGTAACGTTTTTTTACGATCGCGACCGTAACGTTGTTTTACGACGCGGCGTAGCTTACTATTGTAGTAAATTACGGTGAAAATGTACAATTGGTACGAGTCATTTGTAAGCCAGTAACGTAGCTGTCAAATGGCAGTTACATGATGATTTGGCGATTTTCTAAGAAGAATACCAACTCTTTGTGTAAAAATGGATCTAATATATACATAATACCTTTTATGAAACTCGGCGTTCGATGAAAACATTCTTAGATTCTTAGCCATACGACCTTCACGCGAAAATATGGGAGATAACTCTCATATTTTATGCATTCGGTAATTATCGCCAAGCAAATTTACTGAACAAGTTACTTTGTGGATGTCCGATACCACTGAATACATCCAAGATAGTCCAGGTAGTCGGAAACCAATGTATTATTGAACTAATTCACACTTCTTCGCAAAGAAGATTTTAACCGTTAAAGGGGCACTTACGACTACCGCAAGTTAAAGTTTACGTGTGCCAGCCGTAAAACTTAGCTACGATTATTTTGTGGATTGGGGCCCAGGGCAATCAGAAACTCGTTGGATTTGCCAAAACTGATAACCTAAGGAACAAGTCGTAAATAATGTGCAACTGAACGTTTAAAAAAGTTTTAATAGCTGAAAATACTGCCAATACCCTTGGCAATAGACTATGGAGCACGGTATCCAGAATGTCTTTAGGAATAGCTAACATGAAAAGAACCAGGCATTTACAATATTGCATTTTTCCATCGCTAGCTATGCAAGACAGGCGCATTCTATAACGGCAAGTCTCGTCCTTGATAACAAATTATGTAGCCTCAAGTACAATTGTCCTATGAATGAATGAATGAATGAATGAATGAATGTTTAACGACATCCCAGCAAAAACAAATACATCAGCTGTTGGGTGTCAAAATTATGGTAAATGCAAACCGTAAGTGATGAACATCTTCAAGATAAACATTCAAAGAAAGAAGTGTTTTATTTAACGACGCACTCAACACATTTTATTTACGGTTATATGGCGTCAGACATATGGTTCAGGACCACACAGATTTTTGAGAGAAAACCCGCTGTCGCCACTACATGGGCTACTCTTCCGATTGGCAGCAAGGGATCTTTTATTTGCGCTTCCCACAGGCAGGATAGCACAAACCATGGCCTTTGTTGAACCCGTTATGGATCACTGGTCGGTGTAAGTGGTTTACACCTACCCATTGAGCCTTGCGGAGCACTCACTCAGGGTTTGGAGTCGGTATCTGGATTAAAAATCCCATGCCTCGACTGGGATCCGAACCCAGTACCTACCAGCCTGTAGACCGATGGCCTGCCACGACGCCACCGAGGCCGGTGATAAACATTCAAGAGTTAAATTAAAACACAGTGTAAAGAACTGTGCAAAAATACAAATATCACAGATAGATCAAATTAAAATTTAGAAAATTAATTTTAAAAAAGATTAATGTAGCAACCATCGACATTTAAAGTCTATTATGAATGTTGCCCCTGGTGATCTCTCATCTGGTCATGCAATAATATGTAGTTCATACAATCTAATTAACAAGAATGAAGCTACTTCCAACAAAAGATGAGGCATCAAATCAAATTACATGGATTTTTTTAACTTAGTTACCCTAATTAGAAACATCTTTAAAATTGGTGGAAAAGCTCTTATTATGTTCAGTCGATATTCTTTGCGGTTATGATAGGTGATACTGAATTATTATCAATAACGAAGATAAAATTGAGACGCTTTTGGTTGTTTCTGTTGGGGTTTTTTTGTTTTTTTGTGGGGGTTTTTTTTTTGGGGGGGGGGAGGTTGGTGTTTGGGGGTTTTTGTTTGTGTTTTTTTTGTTTGTTTTTTTTGGGGGGGGGTTTGGAGGGTGTTTTTGTTGTTGTGGCGTTTTGTTTGGTTTTTTGGGGTTTTTTTTGGGTTTTTTTTTTTGGGGGGGGGGGGGGGTTGCAATTATCATTGACATATACATTTTGTTTAAGTCATGACACATTTTGCATTAGAAGAAAAAAAATGAAGTGAAATATTTGCAAGTAAGTTGTGTCAAGATAGATGACAATATTTGATATTCATTAACGCCGAACGTACTCGAGTGTATTGAGGCTGTAGGTTCGTTTATGTATTTAAATTATTCTCAAAAGATATAGAGGTTTTAATAACCCCTTCTTTTAAAGGGACTATTCTGAGTTTGTAGCCATTTTAAAAGGTTTCGTCAAATAACTTATTTTTACATTATTAAAATTAGTTTACTTATATTTTCTTGCTTAGAATATGAATATCTATATAACCAATGCATTTCTGGACATCGTAATGTTTTTTAATATCTCAATATAGATTTTTGACTAAAATAATTTCCAACGGTCAAACAAAATTTGAAATAATTCAGTCAAAGGTCATTTCAAATGTATTTATCCGTATAATGGTTTATATTCAAAACATGTAAGGTAAGATAATGCTTTAAAAAGAAGGATGTATGTTTATTTTGTTGGGAGGGGGAACAAACGGAAGTCTTGATGGGATTGAAAATATTGTTTATATCTTACACAATTAATGCTTAATCATCAATGTAAAGACAGGTTGAAATCTGAAGCAATACTAAAACAATCCCAATACGTAATACCAATCACTGTAACGTGATAAACAAACACACAAAAAAGGTCACGCGAAAAGGTATATATGTTGAAGCTCATTCTAAAGTTTATTGCCGTCGTGTTACAGGACAGTAAATGATTGCCGATATTTAATATGGGATGATTGCTATCCATACATATCCAGATAAACATGACTGCCGGCCCACAGATTTCAGTTGCAGAGCTAACACGAAGATCCTGATTTACGCCGTCCTGGCACGATCCAGACGACATGAAAACCATTAGCAAAGCTTTTATGTGGATCGGCCGGTCCACAACATTTAATAAAAACTATGATTGCCAGTGATAAAGCTTCAACGGTAAGGCTTCTTTAAACAATGGATAATTGCAAACACATTGGTCTATCACAAATGGACAGTAATTAAGATCAATAATAGTGTTAAATGTCAGCCGTGCTCAAATCTCCAGCTAACAGGCGGGGTTTTTTTATTTCCTTTCTGATCCAGGACATTTGTGCCAGGAACACCGCGACACTGGTGGGGCCGTGGTAATGACCTTGTACGGACTATACACGGATCGTCGATAATGGCTCTAATAATGTAAACACGGGCTCGTTTACTTATGAAAGAGCAATTAAGGATTAAAAGGAAGCTACTTACTTGCTAAGTACTGACAGTCTGTAGAGTGGTAAGTGATAGAAGGGGAGGTGCGATCTCGTAACATTTTAATAGCTTCACAAATTCAGACATTTCTGCACAGTGTCAGATGATAATGTTGCTTTGGAAGTTATTTCGGTTATTTTAATTTTTCTCTATTTCTAGACTGAGTAATTGAATTCAAGTGTGAAATAAACACCTGCATGTCTAAATGTCAATATCCGCGAATTAAACGTCTGGTAATGACTCGATTCCATTTCGGGAAATTGTTAGGTTTCCTTATTTCTTGTCTGGTCGACAACATCTGTTAAAGGTCTTTATTATTGTACTTCATTATGTATTATATTTTATTGCTATAGGGCGGCTGTAGCTGAGTAGCAAAGCGCTCGTCTGAGATGCAATGGGTTGCAAGAACGATAATTATCGATGAAATCGAGATTTTTCAAAAATCCAACCAAATTTCCATGACTGGTACATCAAAGGCAGTTGTATGTACAGGCCTGCCTATGAGAAAATTCATATAACTGATCCCTCTGTAGCAGCCCAAAATGTGCTAGACATCAGCCCAAGATGTTCCTAATGGAACATTTTGGGCTGAATACCGGCCCAAGATATCACAAATAGGACTGCCCAAAATGTTCCATTTGGGACATTTTGGGCTGGAGTTCGGCCCGAGATGTCGCAATTGGGACATTGTGGAATAGGAATAGCCTATGTAGCGACACAGGTAGGGCTCTCTCTCTCTCTCTCTCTCTCTCTCTCTCTCTCTCTCTCTCTCTCTCTCTCTCTCTCTCTCTCTCTCTCGTCATGAACAAATATTCCTTTCAGTATTATATATCACACAATGATCTACACACGCATCCCGTGCACGTAGTCTTTTACAAAAAACACTGTTTGAAGTCATAATGGTTTTGCCCTTTTGATTCCGTGTATACTTGGTCGTTTATCTGGTAATAAGTGACTTTAGACAGAGGTTGAAATATCATGTAAATATCTAAATAGTAAATAGCTTAAGTATTATATTTTATGTTAAGCTTACTTTGGTCTATATTTATAAAAGTATAAAGAAATCATCCACTGAAATAGAAAATGAACGACAATAGACCAAATATTACTATATGGCTGTGTGTTTAGAACTATAAGTCTGTAGTCCTCGCTGGAATCTCTTAATAAAGATAATAATTTAGCACTGATTGATGACATGGAGCTTTATTCTTGTTTATTTCAAGTTCGACGTTATATGCGGCAAGATGCGTCAAGATGAAAACATATTAATAGCTACATAGCATGACACACTGAATTTACTGCCCATCTATAAACTGCTTCCTTAATGAAACCTTTTGTTTTATTTGACGCTTGTGTCTTCTTTGCTTAATAACGCAAGATTTAATGCAGATGTTTTGTAACGAACTAAACAACATTCTCTTCATGGACGTTTACATATGTCACGAACCTAAACTTGGATTTGTAACCATTTTTGTTTCCAGTCGAATTTTCTGCAGCAGTATATGTTTCTGTTTTATTGCTGCCTTTAAATCAATATGTGTGTAAAAATGTTAGGGTCGTTTTGATTCAATAATTTATAGAATAGTCATACGACCTGTCTGTATTTTGTTTAGTTTTATTAGATTGTGAACACAATTAAACATGCGCAAATTGTGAGACTTGGCACAGTCTATAACATAAATCTCTGCGATTATTTAATTCTGTTCCTACGCCTATGAAACGGATCCAAGTAATAGCAGTTCTTATGAAAGTAATTAATAGACAAGTTCTATTTATCAGTAGGAATATATATAAGCCATAGTCCACATATATCACATTATATCCACATATATATATATATACACGTTGTGAGGACTATACATTACATATACGTGAGGACGGGGCACAGCCCTGTGGCAAAGTGCTCGCTTGATGCGCTGTCGGTCTAGGATTGATCCCCGTCGGTGGGCCCATTGGATTATTTCTCGTTCCAGCTAGTGCGCCACGACTGGTATATCAAAGGCCGTGGTATATGTTATCCTGTCAATGGGATGGTGCATATAAAAGGTCCCTTGCTACTAATTAAGAAAATGTGGCGGGTTTCCTCTCTAAGACTATACGTCATAACAACCAAAATTTGAGATCCAATAGCCGATGATTAATAAATCAATGTGTTCTACTGGTGTCGTTAAACAAAACAAACAGACTTTTACGTATACTTATACGTATACAGAATATGGATCTGGGTTAAAAATTAATAAATAACTACATACTGCACTTGATGCATTTTATTGTTTGGTGTAGTATTTCTTTTGGTGTCTTTCACACAATGCTTACAACATTGTGACGTCAGAAAGAAAACAAGCCCCTTGTGATAATGATGATGCGATGATGTGATCTATTTTCGTGCTACTATTTAATTAAGTTGATTTTAGCTACCTTATCTGGCAATCAGTAACAGAACACCTACCCCATGGTCACAACCTAGTGACACTCAGGAGCGTTACTCGAACATCACGCCATAGCGTCAATAATTAATCGGCTGTGGTGTAATCATCTGGCAGACGAGACTAGTGTCATCAACAGAGGGCGCCACATTGTTACGCGTCCCATTTGACTGAAGATTCTGGCATGCCTAACTTGGGCTTTGCAACATATTTTAATTACATATACCAACTAGACACAAGAACATAAAGATTGAGGCAACCATTTGTCTAAAGATTCGGGCATGCCTATCTTGGCTTTTACAACAGAGATTCTAATTAAAGATACCAATAGATCTGAGAACATACTAACTGAGGTAACCCCAAAACAAGGTACAATCAAATACAAATCTGTATTACTATTATTGTCGTAATCTAGGATTAACAATATACAGTGCTGTGACGGTACATGCTCTTAATTTCTTTTCGCCTGTGGCGATATTAATTGTTTTAGAAGGCCGTGTGCAGTTCCAAATGCACTTAGCCCAGGTGGGCAACTTGTTACGTTATACCTTTGCGCGACGGTCGTCGAGTTGTACTTCTAATACACACCCAGCCCAGATGCGGAGCCATGTGGCCAGTAGTTACGTAATACCTCCGCGAGTGCGGTTTTTACAACCGTGATTTGGCGACTTGGCGTCGTTGAGTCTGGCGATCTAAGAGAAAGATATGCCGTCTTGGTCGCTGTGGAAATTCAGATGATACGTGAGGTACCGCCTTGTGCCCCCTAGCGATATTCGCTGTCTCTGAGAGTTTTGAATAAATAGCTAGGGTTTTAGAGATATCGGGGAGAAACATAGGAAGGCTTCCAGGGATCGCTGCCCGTCCGGACTGGTAAATAATTTTATTTCTGCTCTGTGTATAACCTTGATGTGATTGATGTGACTTTAAATATTTTAATACTGTATTATACCAATATTATTTAGACGGTGCTGCCGGTCATCTGACGCAGTAATCTGTAGGCTCACTGTCCTAAATAATTATATATAAAGCTTATCCAGTCATCCTAGAGGACCTAGGTAAACTAGGTTATTGTCTTTATGGTGATAGGTACCAGTATTAATTCTGTGTTACAAGGTTACTGAATGAGTAGTTAAGGGTTAATTAAAAATTAACCAGTTAGGAATAGAGTTGTAATTCCTTTATTAATTAAGTTCCCCTGGAAGCGTTTCTCAATTATCACACGTTACTGAATGAGTAGTAAGGGTTAATTAAAAATTAACCAGTTAGGAATAGAGTTGTAATTCCTTTATTAATTAAGTTCTCCTGGAAGAGTTTCTCAATTATCACACGTGTGGGTGTTGTGTCACGGTGAAGTGATTAGCATATTGTGTAAACTAGACACCTAGAGATTAACTAATTAAGTGATCAGTTCTGGGTTGTTATTATTGTTGTTATTAATTAACTACTGCGGCAGTACATTTGTCAGCGTAGGTTAATACAGATTCCAAAGTGTATTGTGTTTTTGTTGTTTTTTCTAGTGAACTAAACGTGCTATAATAATATATACTTTACATAAGATCTTATCTCTGATCATACCTAGACGAGCCACTCGGGTAAATACTGCTAGATACAGAGAGATCTAATAGATATACAGTTAGGAGAGATATTTGGATAATCGTGTTTCATCCAGTTACGGGTATTATAGGATCCCCGTGACAGGTGTGAAAATTGGGGCGCTCGTCCCGGATCTGAAACGGGACATGCATATTTTTTAAAAGTATTGTTTGTAAATGGGGGCTTTATAAATTATTTTTACAAATTACCAGAAGTAGCAACGTTGTTCACTAGAAAATTAATTAATAATAAGTGCGTCATATCTAAACATGGATAAGAATTTGCTGGATAGGCCTACGCTCAGTGTAGTGGAGATTAAGCGAGCACGTAAGCCGAGTTAGTTGAAATCGCGGGTGAGCGAGAAATTGATTTAACATCAGCTAAAACCTTAGGAGATATAAGGACAATTATTATCCAGAAGTTTTTGGTGATAGTCCTGTTATGGAAGACAGTGAGATTGTTCCAGAGATAGAGATAAATGAGTTATGTGTGGAACAACAATTAGCTTTTAAAAAGCTTGAGTACGAAAGAGAAGAACGTGCATTAGATAGAGAGAGAGAAGAGAGAGATAGAGAGAGAGAAGAGAGAGATAGAGAGAGAGAGAGATAGAGAGAGAGAGAAGAGAGAGATAGAGAGAGGGTAGAGAGAGAGAAAAAAAGAAGAGAGAGAGAGAGAGAGAGAGAGAGAGAGAGAGAGAGAGAGAGAGAGAGAGAGAGAGAGAGAGAGAGAGAGAGAGAGAGGGATAGAGAATTCCAGTTAGCAAAATTAAAAGTGGAACATGAGTTAAAGTTGAATACTGACGGGAAGCCGGAAATGGTTTTAACATGTCGGAGGCTTATAGATCAGTGCCTGTATTTGATGACCAGGAGGTAGATATGTTCTTCCAACTTTTTGAACGGGCCGCTAAGCAGCTAAATTGGCCGCAGTCTAAGTGGACATTGTTAGCCGTGTCTAAGTTTAAGGGGAAGGCTAGTGTAGCTTATAATTCAATGAGTGATGAGCGAGCAAGTCAGTAAGACCTAGTTACGGCGGCAGTGTTGAGGGCGTATGAATTACGACCTGAGGATTATCGTTTACGGTATAGCGAGTTGAGAAAAACGCAGGGTCAGTCTTATAGTGAGTTTGTGGCTAAGAAGGCAGGAATGTTTGATTAATGGGTGGTGTCTCATCAGGTAGAGTCATATACCGAGTTGCGGGAGTTGTTGATCTTACAGGACATTAAAAATGGATTACCAGTTAGCTTACGTATTCATTTAGAGGATCGTGATGTCAAAAAGATAGAGGAGGCAGGCATAGTGGCAGATGATTACGTGTTAATACACAAAGCTCAGGCAGTACAGGGTAGCTCTTTACAACAGGGTGATAACAAGAAATTTCAGCCAGGGTTTTCCCGGGAAAGTAACTATCAGGGAGAGTCTTCTAGTTGGTCAGCTAGTCAGGCAAGGAATGTACCTGGTGGGCAAAGTAAGGATAAACCTGCATTATCAGCCAATGCACGAACTTTTCGTCCACATTGCAGTTACTGTAAAAAGGATAACCATCTTGTCGGGGACTGTTTTAAAATGAAACGCGATAATGCGCAAGTGGTCGGTTTAGTGAGGTCAGCTCCGTTAGCGAGAGAGTTAATGGTTAGTCCCATGGCAGAGAAAGTAAACCCATATGTGTCCACTGGTATGGTATGTGATGTGAAACAAGAATTGAGTCCTAAGGCAATATCAGTCTATCGAGATACCGGCTGTAGTCAGTCGCTTATAACGTCAAAGTGTTTAGCTGGTATTGAAAAGTCAGATACAGGACGTAGTTTGGCTTTAACCTCAGTTACTGGAGAGAAAAAATTGTTGTCCGGTTACATAACGTTTTCTTGTGTTCGAAGTTTGTGACGGGACCAGTCATTATGGGTGTTGTAAAGGACTTGCCTGTTGAAAACATAGGAGTTTTGTTGGGTAATGATTTGACTAGTCAGTGTTGTCAGCCGAAATGTGACCAATTGTTAATTAAAGACAGCCCTGTACCAATAGAAGAGTGTGAGGTTGATGAGATTAAATATCCTGCGTGTTTAAAGACTAGGGCTATGGCCAGTAGGGTAACACGATACCCAGAGGATATTTGTGATTTGTCTGATACGTGTGTGAGCCTTGAAATTGGAGTGGATGAGGTTATCAGTAAAATGGTAGATAAGTCAACTGAGGAATTAAATGTGGTTGAACCGGTTGATCTCCCACAGAGGGGAATTGAACCAGTTGTGTTTGATAGAGGGGATTTACCTTGTAATAGACAAGAGTTAATTCTAGAGCAGGGGGCTGATCCAAAATTGTTGGCAGCTCGCACTACATTGTTAACGGAGGGTGAGAAGGAGGATCAGATGTCAGGTTATGATATGGACAAGGGAGTATTAATGAATAAGAGAGTTAGAGATAGGAAGGCTAGGAAGCAACTAAGCCATGCTCAGAGCAAACTAAAATCAGTGTTTGATAGGAAGCAACTGAGCCATGCTCAGAGCAAAATAAAATCAGTGTTTGATAGGAAGACTAGGAGTCGGGAAATTTAAACCAGGGGATAAGGTGCTGCTGTACCTTCCCATTAAACGGCGTTCATTGCAGAACATGTATTTCGGGCCCTATGTTGTGCACAAACGGGTTAATGAGACAGGGTATGTGACAAACACTCCTGATAGGGTTAGGAAAAGTAGGTATTGTCACATCAATTTGCTAAAAGGTTATTTTGACAGACTGCCGATAGTTCCATTGATACCGGTCCAAATTGAGAGTCACTCAATTTCCTGTGATGACGTCAAGACTGCAGAGATCAAATTAACCAACAGCCAGATTTTAGCAGACTTGAACCCCCAGCGAGAAAAGCTGACTACATTGATACCAGACAATGTTTCCATTTGTCAGAACCTTCCAACGATTACCAACATCTCAAGCCAGGATATGCGCTTGGAACCCAACGCTACACCGATTCGACAGCATGCCTATCGGAGAAAACCTGGAAAACGTGCGACACTGAAAAAGAAAGAAACGAAGTTCCAGTGGTCAGGTGAATGCGAGAAGTCATTCAACCGTCTCAAGCAGATGCGCTACTCGTCTCCCGTGATGGCAGCACCAGACTACCGAATGCCGTTCAAGCTAGCTGTGGATGCCAGTGACGTGGGAGCTGGAGCTGTGCTGTTCCAGGAAGACGAAAATGGACTGGACCATCCTGTAAGTTTCTTCTCCAAAATGTTTGACAAACACCAGGTGAACTATTCCACTATAGAGAAGGAAGCTTTGGCCATGGTACAAGCTCTGAAGCATTTTCAGATCTACGTGAAATCGGCAGTGCATCAAGTGGTGGTCTTTACTGATCATAATCCGCTTACCTTCATTCACAGAATGAAAGCCACCAACCAGAGAATTTTGAGATGGAGTCTTCTTCTGCAGGAATACCCAATTACCATTGAACATATCAAGGGCACATCCAATGTAATCGCTGTTGCCCTGTCCCGAAGTTGAACGTTATGATAATGTGTTGACATTCTTGATTTCTGTTTTGTTTTTATATATATTATATTTGTATACCAGGGACTCAGAGACTCAGAGTGATTACTTGTAGTCACCTTATTATTTACATGCGTTATAAATGCCCGGATGCGTCGGTTAACGCACTTTTTGTTTTAATGTAGTATATTTCCCTATTCCTAGAGTAGAGGAAATATCCTTTTTGAGGTGGGGGTGTGTGACGGTACATGCCCTTAATTTCTTTTCGCCTGTGGCGATATTAATTGTTTTAGAAGGCCGTGTGCAGTTCCAAATACACTTAGCCCCGGGTGGGCAACTTGTTACGTGATACCTTTGCGCGACGGTCGTCGAGCTGTACTTCTAATACACACCCAGCCCAGATGCGGAGCCATGTGGCCAGTAGTTACGTAATACCTCCGCGAGTGCGGTTTTTACAACCGTGATTTGGCGACTTGGCGTCGTTGAGTCTGGCGATCTAAGAGAAAGATATGCCGTCTTGGTCGCTGTGGAAATTCAGATGATACGTGAGGTACCGCCTTGTGCCCCCAGGCGATATTCGCTGTCTCTGAGAGTTTTGAATAAATAGCTAGGGTTTTAGAGATATCGGGGAGAAACATAGGAAGGCTTCCAGGGATCGCTGTCCGTCCGGACTGGTAAATAATTTTATTTCTGCTCTGTGTATAACCTTGATGTGATTGATGTGACTATAATATTTTAATACTGTATTATACCAATATTATTTAGACGGTGCTGCCGGTCATCTGACGCAGTAATCTGTAGGCTCACTGTCCTAAATAATTATATATAAAGCTTATCCAGTCATCCTAGAGGACCTAGGTAAACTGAAGGTTATTGTCTTTATGGTGATAGGTACCAGTATTAATTCTGTGTTACAAGGTTACTGAATGAGTAGTTAAGGGTTAATTAAAAATTAACCAGTTAGGAATAGAGTTGTAATTCCTTTATTAATTAAGTTCCCCTGGAAGCGTTTCTCAATTATCACACGTTACTGAATGAGTAGTAAGAGTTAATTAAAAAGTAACCAGTTAGGAATAGAGTTGTAATTCCTTTATTAATTAAGTTCTCCTGGAAGAGTTTCTCAATTATCACACGTGTGGGTGTTGTGTCAAGTGATTAGCATATTGTGTAAACTAGACACCTAGAGATTAACTAATTAAGTGATCAGTTCTGGGTTGTTATTATTGTTGTTATTAATTAACTACTGCGGCAGTACATTTGTCAGCGTAGGTTAATACAGATTCCAAAGTGTATTGTGTTTTTGTTGTGTTTTCTAGTGAACTAAACGTGCTATAATAATATATACTTTATATAAGATCTTATCTCTGATCATACCTAGACGAGCCACTCGGGTAAATACTGCTCGATACAGAGAGATCTAATAGATATACAGTTAGGAGAGATATTCGGATAATCGTGTTTCATCCAGTTACGGGTATTATAGGATCCCCGTGACACGTGCATATATAACAATCTTTTTTCATTGCTCTCTGATATTATTATTTTGGGTACAAGAACGGCTATATTGGCGAATATTGCAGGCAGCCGATGCTGGTCACCCATTTGCACTTGATCGAACACATTTTAATACAGACGATATGACGTCTCAAATTCTTGTGGGCAACGATTTGTAGATAATTAAGTGCCTCGTAACACAGATAATGCTGAGATCACAAAGAAACATCTAATTACATTATTGCAGTAAGATTATTATGAAGAATACTTCAGAAATCTTTAGGGGGTAATTGCTGTGCAGGGGCTGTTTTTTCTCCCTCTCATTAGTGATGTTCTCTCTTAACGCGACGTTACAAAAAATTCCAGTGGCCAACACTTTAATACCATATCGTGCTAATGTGTTACAGAAAAATGTTATCGACTTACAGCTTGAAAAAAAAAAGTAAGGCGACTTTTTATACTCCTGTTCTTCGTCACGTAAGTCGTGCACTGAACGGTTCTTGTGTGATAGAACAACAAATTGGATGCTGACCTTGGGTTGTTGGGTTGTTGTTTTTTTAAACTGTACTTACTCGTGTTGCGCTCCTGTAGTTGAGGACAGTGGGCCACTAGCTACAATATCCGAATTACTTGGTAAATTGGCATTTCCAACGACTGACTATGTAAAACGATAAACATTTCAGTATGAAATAAAAATAGCGAAACCAGTAAATGGTATTTGGTATACATGTATATCGAACACATTGAATATCAGTTTCTAAAGAACACTAACGTTGCAAATGTGTTCGTGATAGAAGTATTCTAGACACGGGCGTTCGAAATAGTTAAGTGTGATTGGCTGCACCAATTAAACATAGTTGTTATTTTCGTTTTGGTTTTTAAAAAGTGATCCAAATATAGATAGGATGGACATACCCCGGGTTTTCCTGTCTGTATATTTTTCCTAATTAAAATCCCAGCTATATATTAATTAGCACAAATTTAAAGTTTTCTATTTCATCTTGTTCAGAATACTAATTTTGTAAAAAAAATAAAAATAATAATAATTTAAAAAAAAAAACGATTTATCTTCGTTACCTATTTATATTTAAAGAATGGGTTATTTTGCTAATATTAAACGTTTTGAGTGTCGAGACTAGTTTTGCAGATTTAAACGATCAAGGCTTGAATGAATGGTTTTCTTTGGTATCATATATCTACTTGTAATACATTAATAGGGTTTAAAATCAACCACCACCATATCTTCTGTAAACATCAAAATGATGGCAGTCTGGTAATTTTTCTTACTGTTTTCACAATAGTAGCTCATGTTTGAATTAGGGAATCGGTGGCGCTTTTGTTACATTCTTGTTCTTCTATCCACTATGTACATACTGAGCCAAGATTTTGGGCAGGGCCAAGAGTATGAAGAAAGCCGTCTGAACCAGTACGGCAAAATTAATTTGGTTTTAGAAAATGGAAATATAGCTGTGAATAGCATCACTGTGCGTCGCCATATCCGTTAAAAAGACACTGCAGAATTTCCTAAGCGACACCGAAACAGCCGTTATTAGTCGGTACTGTAAGTGTATCTTGTAATAGGAATACAAATTATATTATGACTGTCTTTAATAAAGTGGAGAATATGACATAATAAACAGCCAGTTTGGTGTAATGTCCACATTTAGTAATCGGTCAGCTACGAATTCGTAACAGTCTAGGAATTCGTAACAGTTTAGGAATTTCCAGATCTCGTATATAAGGGGGGTTATTGCTCTGGCTCCCCATCACTCCCGTCAGAATAGTTATTTTTAGTAGGTGATGTTTTTCTAAAATAGTACTAAAAAAGGATTAAATGGCAATGCTCAAGATGGTTATATCTTAAATGACTCTATATAATCTAAGTTAGGGCAGCAATAATTAATAACTCCTCTTAATTAGTTATTATACTAAGTATCATAGTAAATGGAATCTCAAGTAACAGAAAACGTATTAATTTCAAATCTTAAAGAGAACCTGTCGAATTACCTTCATTTTGTCAGCTGTCAGTTTCTAAAAGTATTATTAATTGCAGCATAATGAATATTGGTTTGTGATCTTATCACTGTTTGTATAAATACTATCTGGACTTTGTCTTGTGTAAATATACGACTGGGATAGTCTAACAGTGTCGTTGTTTTTGTTCACCCGTACGCTCTTGGTCACGACCGACCTCGGTGGCGTCGTGGTTATGTCATCTGTCTACAGGCTGGTAGGTACTGGGTTCGGATCCCAGTCGAGGCATGGGATTTTTAATCCAGATACCGACTCCAAACCCTGAGTGAGTGCTCCGCAAGGCTCAATGGGTAGATGTAAACCACTTGCACCGACCAGTGATCCATAACTGGTTCAACAAAGGCCATGGTTTGTGCTATCCTGCCTGTGGGAAGCGCAAATAAAAGATCCCTTGCTGCTAATCGGAAAGAGTAGCCCATGTAGTGGCGCAGCGGGTTTCCTCTCAAAATCTGTGTGGTCCTTAACCATATGTCTGACGCCATATAACCGTAAATAAAATGTGTTGAGTGCGTCGTTAAATAAAACATTTCTTTCTTTCTTTCTCTTGGTCACTTGGTTACATGCTACAGATAATATCATAAAAGTTTTAATAAAATGAAATATTATTCGAGAAACTACTGATAATATAATATATTTTAGAATTATTTTCACTCTTTTTTTTTTCTTTTCTTTCCTTCTTTCTTTTAGAATGAATGAATGTTTAACGATACCCTAGTATAAAATAAAAAGAAAGAAAAAGAAAACCTCAGTGACATCTGCTCAATCGACATATCATAGGAATGAAGCAATATACGTATATTTCGATGGCTTCTTTTTACGTCTACAAGCCAGAATGGTGTGAGACGGTAAAAAATAAAGTGATTTTTTTTTAATTAGTCCACCCGCCTACGCGTATTTCTAAAATCTCATTATAATTTTACATTAGAAAATACCAACCAAACATGTGGGTGTTCTATATCATTGAACATAAGGTAGTAATGTGTATAGTGTTCTGACTTGTGTGGCTGTAAATCTAATTTGCTAGTCATTAATATAGTTTCAGAACTGAAAAAAAACGAAAGAATATACATATATATATATATATATATATATATATATATATATATATATATATATATATATATATATATTTTTAAATGGTCAAAGTTTTTTTTATATAAAAACATAAGCATTTCTTTATATTTCTTTTTCATATTATTTTGGTGTTTTGTGTCACTTTTGTATTGTTGGTTTTTTGTTGTGGATTTTGTTTGTGGGATTCTTTTTGTGAGGTGTTTTTTGTGGGTTGTTTTTTGGTTGTTGGTTTTTTGGGGGGACGGGTTGCACCGTTATTTTTTATTACTTTTTAAAGCTGTTGTTCTTGTTACTGATAATACTAGTTTTTGTTGATGTTGATGTTATTGTTATTGCTAATGCTGCTGCTGCTATAACAACTATAATGGATATGCTAATTGTTATTATTATTATACCGTAATACTGGGTGGATTACTTTAATTGAAGTAATGCAATTCATTTTAAATATTTTATCAGAACTTTGTTGAATGGCATTACACTGGCAACCGCTCTGCTTCGTTCGTTATTCTCGGGTACTTAGAACAGAAAAGAGCCTTGAATAATTCACAATTTTGGCAGTTTGAATTCAATCTACCACGTCGCCGTGTATGTTTCATTAAAATATTCAATAAAGCCAGTAGAAACTCCATCTCATGGGCCATAGATGAGTTACAGGAATTTCATTAAACGCGATTTCGTGAAAGTGTAAACAGCGTGCGCTTTTCTTAATAATTGATGTAAAAGAAACAAACGAAACTTGACGTCAGAACCTGACGGCTGTTTCCGTGTTCACTAACACAGGCGCGGAACAAGGGGGCGAGGGGGTCCGGATTCGCTCACAACGAAAAAGAAAACGTTTTTCTGGAAATGTTAAAGTAAATTCACCTTTAATATACTATCATTTAAGTAGTTGTATGTAACCCCACACCCAATCCCCCTCCGTACAAATTCCTGGATCCAGATCCACGCCAGCTAAAAGTATTAATACAATTTGTACGTAGTCTATATCAGAGATTTAAAAAGTGTCTCTTTTTTTGCTGTTTTCAATATCATCTAGAAATAAAGGTAATGTCAACTATACAACTGATCCCGTTTTATAAGTGTGTCGAGAACAAATGTTAAAAGAAAAATGTTAGGAATAATAAAAGTTCTTTCCTGCTTTAACCGTGTGTAATAAATATCACGAAAGAAATAGAGACTACTAAAATTTACAAGTGGCAAGTAGATAGGGAAATCGTAAAATAATTTATGAGTGGGAGTATGGAAATTGTAAGAAATAGCGATGACTGTAAGTTATGAGTGGGAGTTAGATATGGAAACGTAAGAAATAGAGACGACCATCACCTATTAGATATGGAAATCTTAAGAACTAGTCTCTACTATAATAATGAGTGGCAGTTAGATATGGAAATCGTAAGAACTAGTCTCTACTATAATAATGAGTGGCAGTTAGATATGGAAACGTAAGAAATAGAGACGGCCATCACGTATGTGTGGCAGTTAGATATGGAAATCGTAAGAACTAGTCTCTACTATAATATATGAGTGGCAGTTAGATATGGAAACGTAAAACAAATAGAGATTAATAAAATGTATCAGTGATAGTAAGAAATAGTAGATATGGCAAACGTGTTGTTTCAAAACGATTTTTACGGGCGAAATGGCTTGCACAGTTAACTTGTGCGTATGAAGCAGAAATATGTTTTGGTAGTATTAATTTGAGCGTATTGTTTGGCTTCAACACCTAGGTCATCACCATGGAATAGATGTTTTCAAATCAGTCGCCGACATATGTTGGGTATTGCCGTGTGTTATCACAAATTTCGCACAGTGTTCTCTCCAGTGGATAATTTAAAAATGGTGTTGGTTGGGAATGGGTTCTAGGGGGTTGGGTTTTTGTGTTTTTCTTTCTCTATTTTATCTTCTTTTTTATATATATTGTTTTAATATAACAGTCATTTTTTATTGTACACTTTGATCTTGTGCTGTAAGAATAACAAGAATAAAGTCAAGAAAAACAAGAATAACGTCAAGAAAAAAGATCCTACTTTTCGAAGATACATGTAACAAGAATAATGTCACGAAATAATGTCCACTCCTCACCTGTGCATTCTGATCCTCTTTTATGAGCTGGCATGAACGGAGACTGTAGGTGTGTGAGTCGTGAGAAATCTATTTTCATTCCATGTGAGCACACGCATAGCAGAGCAGCAACAACAACAGTTACTTCTAGCTTGAAGGACACCGGCATCTGTGAATAACAATAACAATAACAATAATAATAATAATAATAATAATAACAACAATAACAATAATATAATTGATTATCAATACAGATGAAAATAAAAGGTGGTATAAGTATCGTATAAGACCCACGCAATAATATAAAGATTTTACATTTTACTGTGATGGTAGTAGTAGTGATTCTAGATAATTATTGCCCCAAAGGAACAGAATATATTCAATGATAGAGTACTCGCCTGAGGGACCATTGATCGTAGGATCGATCGTCCTCGGTGGACTCGGGGTTGTCCCCCCCCCCCCCCTCTCTCTCTCTCTCTCTCTCTCTCTCTCTCTCTCTCTCTCTCTCTCTCTCTCTCTCTCTCTCTCTCGTGCGTCGTTAAATAAAACATTTTTCCGCAGTGTCTTTGCCGTTCCTATCTCCCTATTGCTCTCTCTCTCTCTCTCTCTCTACTTGTGTAAGAAGACCTATTGCCCACACCTAATAAATGACTTGTGTAAGACGACCTACTGTTCTCCACCTAATAAATGACTTGTGTAAGATGACCTATTGCCCACCACCTAATAATTGACTTGTGTAAGACGACCTATTGTTCTCCACCTAATAAATGACTTGTGTAAGACGACCTATTGTCCACCACCTAATAAATGACTTGTGTAAGATGACCTATTGCCGACCACCTAATAAATGACTTGTGCAAGACGACCTATTGCCCACCATCATTAAATGACTTGTGTAAGATGACCTATTATTCACCACCTAATAAAGGACGTGTGTAAGAAGACCTATTGTCCACCACCTAATAAATGACTTGTGTAAGACGACCTATTGTCCACCATCATTAAATGACTTGTGTAAGATGACCTATTGTCCACCACCTAATAAATGACTTGTGTAAGATGACCTATTGTCCACCACCTAATAAATGACTTGTGTAAGATGACCTATTGCCCACCATCATTAAATGACTTGTGTAAGATGACCTATTGTCCACCACCTAATAAATGACTTGTGTAAGATGACCTATTGTCCACCACCTAATAAATGACTTGTGTAAGATGACCTATTGTCCACCACCTAATAAATGACTTGTGTAAGATGACCTATTGTCCACCACCTAATACATGACTTGTGTAAGATGACCTATTGCCCACCATCATTAAATGACTTGTGTAAGATTACCTATTGCCCACCATCATTAAATGATTTGTGTAAGATTTTTTTAACACGGAAATAAATTCCTATGTTTGATCTACACCTGAATTTTAAAATAAATCAATGATCTGTACAAATAATATTAAACTCGTTTAAGATGTAATTGCACTTTCACTTGAAGAATAAAACCATTCACATGTCAGTTAAAATTTCGAACATCACACACGCTTAGGTGGTGATATCTGTGTAATACATGTCATATAATCACTGTGATGTTGAAGTTAATGGATATGTAATAACACCACAATGCACGGTCGTTACGCCAGTTAGTTGAACTTTTCTGACATTAGCGAAATGAAGGAAAAGTAGGATCGTATTTCTGTTTAAAGGACGAAGCTGTTAATGCGTTCACAACCATATATTCGTAAAACAATTATTAAAACTCATGAATCAATGAATCTCAAATATGAATCATACAAAAATGACATTATCTGTTGCATATGAATATACATTTGGTAAAAATATATCAAATAAACATCACTGATACCATTAAGTTGGAGGTATCTGGATTGAAAGTAGAACATGATCAGAATTAGATTTTTATAACATTAATCGATAGGACTATTAAAAACTAAAAATGGGTTCATCGAACACTAACACGCTTGCTGTACAGACAAGTCATATGTCCCTTAACAAGTTTGCAAGTTACCACGCGTGCACTAAGTGGCAAGACATAAACATGTCTATGTAATTAAAACATATTGCACCATTAACACAACATCGCTACAGGTTCATCATATCCATTTGTCATATTGTTTTTGTTCATTAATTTGTTTCGTCATTCAAAACATATTATGGGACCTCATCTCTGTGTCACCTGTGGGTATAAACGATAATTTCCAACTGCGCATGTCCATTAAATGATCTCTATAGTGCAATATCAGTATTGATAGTATTTTAATATGACACATGGCGCTTTCTGTCGCCATAATGGCGTGGATTATGTTATTGTTTCGTGTTATTGTTTGACTAAACAAAATCGATATTAATCGTTATATAAAGCTGTTGCATGTTTCATCTTTATCGATGTTTATCGATGCTTTATCTATGTTTGAAAGCATCCATTGGATGAATTCCTTGTAAGGGAAATGTCGATATTTTCGTATCGAATTACACAAACAAAATAGCATGGATTATTTAATAGTTAACTGAGAAATCATGCTGTGAATGCCACAATATGTTATTTTACGTGTGTGCTGACCAGCATCAGACGCAATAAATAGATCAAAGTGTGATATGAAATAGATTATCATGAATAAATCACAATACCGAGGAATTATAGTCGACTGAACAAAGTTGAATTGATATGATGAAATGATTTTTGTTTAGTTTAGTTTTATTTCTATGTATCTCAGTGCTTTGTTGAGTTTTTGTTTGATAGTATTTCAAATGTTTTCTAATGGGGTTTTAATGGGTTACTAGTACCTTCAAGCAAAACAGTCACATTCAAGAAATATTTAATTGGAGATCATTTGATGAATAGAATAGAATAGATATTTAGTTTACCGACACCCCAGCACGAAAAATGCATCGGCTACTGGGTGCCACTTGATGATTTTTGTAATGTTTACGTTATCACTAGACAATTAAAAAGCGTTATAACTATTGTACACGTTTAGATAAATGTCATCAAACCTTTTTATCTGGTATATTTAATGTTTGAAATGTACCATTTGTGAAGGATGAATGACGGAAAATGTATGCATTCCATGAAACAATGAACAAAATCAGTCTGTTATATTATCTATCGCTAGTACTATTGTTTGAAAAATGTTGATGTTCTACGTTGCACACTTTTATCGTTATTTATCTTTTAAAAATGCTGTAAACCATGCTATGTTCGTCTAAGTCGTAGTGTCTCTTTTCACAAGCCATCCTCGTATATTTCTCCAGGTGTTTATGTCCTCATTACAAACAATCCACGTCTCTGTGAAAACCTAATTCATCTTCATGAGTTGAAAACCACGTGTCTATCCTACAAGTTATTCAAATCTCGCTGAAGGGCAAATGGATATAATATTAAATGAAGTCTCGGTGTGTGTCAGTGAAGATGAGTTCAAGCGCTACCTAAGTCTCGCTTATAGCCATATGCTCTTCAACAAGCTAATGAAGTCCTTTTTTACGAACGTTGTTTGCTTCTTTCTCAAGGAATATTATATTTGCACATCTGACTGTCAAAATGGGCAGACAACGAAATTACATGTTAACTGATTCTATTGCAATTATGAATATTAAATATGAACAGTTGTATCGATATGTGTATTCTTTTGAAGCATTGCACGCCTGCTTTAATATTTCAAAACTTAAGTGTTTTTACTTCAGTACACCGTGAAATGCTGTTCTTCTTAGGGCAATAGCAAGAATGACGATTTGTAAACTGACACTGACAGCTACATAATTGGTGGTCTGGGAAGGGATTTATTGACGAAACATGCTGACAAAACAGAACTTCAAAGAACAATAAATTGGCTTCATTCTAAAACACAGTGCTGGACTTCATCGATTCCCTCGTTGAGCGCCAATAAATACACAAAAAGCGGATCTAGATTAGTCTTGAGCCATAATTTAGGATTGTTGGACAACAAAATAAGAATAACAAGGTGGTTCCCTGCAAAGAACCTTATATTAACGACACAGTGTTGAAATCGGTGACCTTGTTCAATTAGAGAACACTGTAAAAATAGCAAGTTCTTACAGCGTAGTTATTTTAGTATTTAAAGCACAAACACGCCGCATTTGTGTGGTATTTGTATAATAAACGTATCTTGTCTTCTCTTTTATTTCAAATGACACGTGTATTCAGAAAAGATAAAAATATGAAATCTATGTTTGTTAAATAAAGTTAAACAACATGTAAGTGAAAAACTAATTCTGCTATTTCCGAAATGTAATATATTATTTATCATTATACAGTTTGATATGACTAAATATGCCACATACATGTACTTCAATCCTTCCTTAATTTGTTGATCTTGGTTTCTCAATTTTGTTGTGGGGAATTCATGACCGAAAAAAAAACGCGTGTTTTTTTTTTACGCATACACATTAAAATAAAACAAAACTTATTCATATTCCAAATTACAAATCTATCTTCAGCATGATCTTGTCGGCACATATAAAAATCGTTTAAATCATTTCTATTAACAGTTTTATTTTAATCAGTGATAAGTGGTCTATCCTAAGTTTTCGGCCCTAGCATGATTTCTGTTTGTATCGCCGTAGCAGAAATCGATATTGAGATACTACAAAACATTACGGTGTCCAGAAATGAGACATACACATTCCAAGCATGAAAATGTTAAAAGTAAATTGTAATTTTAATAATTACGAAAATATTTTTAAATTGCTAAAACCTCAAGATAGTTCCTATAAGTCATTGCAGAATACATTATGTTGGAGTCTAATACGTTGTGCATTCTGAACTGAAGGGAAATGGTCAACATGTTGAGAAAGGCATTCCAACAATACTGTTCTGGCCATGTCAGTTATTTAATTTTAAACGCATTAGTTAAACGGAAACGGCATGGATTATTGCTGCAAGAGAGGGAGGGAGGTAAGTGCTCTGAAAAGGTGTCCGTGTGATCTGCCATTTGTGCTAGGTGATATATAATTTATTACATGAATCAATATCTAAACACCATCGCTGATTATACGTCTTACAATCGCCACATACGCAAACAGATTTCAAGGCAATTTGTGTGGCATCATGGCTTGGGATTTTGTCGGCATTAATAAAGCAACACACACAACGGGCTTTGTGTTTCGGACGCAGTAAAGCTTTCTCTTCCGGTGGTACATATGATCATGGTTAGTGGCTGGCGACCAGACGATTAATTTCTCTATACATGCCACTGGCATTAGCTACCTGTAATGTGTTAGAACAGGGTGTACGATCAATAATGTACACGAAATAACAGTTTGATGACACGCAAGTGCGGCTAAATGAAATACGGCAATAATGACGTGGACGTCAATATGGTTAAATATTATTATATAATGTACCTGGACTCATTAACACATTGAAGTTGTATCTCTGCCAAGGATAAAGTCATACAGTGCGTGTTATGTGTTAGTCAGTGCAGGCAATAGGGTAACTACCATCGACACAGAAATGTAGTGTGGGAGAGAGAGAGAGAGAGAGAGAGAGAGAGAGAGAGAGAGAGAGAGAGAGAGAGAGAGAGAGAGGGGGGGGGGGGGGGAGGAGGGGAGAGAAGGGAGAGAGTATGAGACTAACAAAAGAAAATGAAAGAGAGACGATAAATTGATCGGTCATTCACTTGAGAGAGTGGCAGAGGGGACAGACAGTAACAGAGGTACAAACAGACTGAAATAAGGCACCCCCACACACACATACACACAGACAGACAGGCAGATAGACAGAGCGAACGAACGGAAGACAGGAAGTAAGGAATGTTTTATTTAACAACGCACTTAACACATTTTAATTATGGGACACAGATGAGAGAGGAAACCCGCTACAACCACACAAAGAACTACTATTTCCGATTAGCAGAAAGGAATATTTTAAATGCACTATCCCGCAGACAGGACAGCACACACCACTGCCTTTGTTACACCAGTTGTGGAGCACTGGCTGGAACCAGAAATAGCTCAATAGGGCCACCGACGGAGATCGATCCTAGACAGACCACGCATCAGAATCTACTTTCAGTACATTCATTTTTAACACCAAAAACGGATTTATTAATTTTTAAATTATATTTTGGTTCTGCGAACTTCCTTGACATATTAGGGGCGAGACGTAGCCCGGTGGTAAAGCGCTCGCTTGATGCGCAGTCGGTTTGGGATCGATCCCCGTCGGTGGGCCCATTGGGCTATTTCTCGCTCCAGCCAGTGCACCATGACTGGTACATCTAAGGCCGTGGTATGTGCTATCCTGTCTATGGGATGGTGCATATAAAAGATCCCGTGCTGCCAATCGAAAAGAGTACCCGGTAGGCCATGAAATGGCGACAGCGGGTTTCCTCTTTCAATATCTGTGTGGTCCTTAACCATGTCTGACGCCATATAACCGTAAATAAAATGTGTTGAGTGCGTCATTAAATAAAACATTTCCTTCCTTCTTCCTTGACATATTAGAACCATTTCAAATCACGTGAAACTGTTCCGAACTCATCTTTCTCTCGACAGTTCTCTACAGAACGCTCGATCTGACCATGACGTCATATAGCCGAGCACAACATTGCATACATCCGCGCCAGACATTAGCTCCGGGCGTTTTGTTCTTGAATTGATACGTCAGTGTGTTACTATTGCGCTGTTTCGTCATTTTATTTTACTCAAGTAAAGCGACTGAGTAAAACGTAATTTGTGAATTCTTTTCTCATTGTTCCACAGAGTGCCCGCAGCAGATGGATATAATCTATTGTAATCAATTTACCAGTGTCCCTAATGCTTCAAGTAGCCTGTCCATCCATTGTAGTTAATGCCGTTAGCTGGCCACTCGAAAAACACGTTTTATTGGTTCATTCCTTTTATCCTTGAGTGTTTATATTTACATACATACATACATACATACATACATTGCATGCATGCATGCATACATGCATACATGCTACATGAACACACACACACACACACACACACACACACACACACACACACATACATACATAAAACATGTACACATACACATGCATATTCGATAGCCGAGAACGTATCATGGCAAGTGTGCAAGGTGCGGGCGACTCGGTGTTGCAGGTTCGAGTTCCAGCAACGTTATCGGACAATTTGTGTAGCCAGTGCGTTAATGTCTATCAATGTAATAGTCAAACCCAACATTCATACTATATATAGATATTCATACATCATCTATTGGGCATCGAATAAAGGTATATGACGGTCACCATAAATTTATAGAAAATTTATAAAATTGCAAATAAAACACAGAGTAATTAGCTGTGAAATGGTGCATATCAATATGCCAATAAATTCTCAAAAATACAGAAAAACGTTGTGGTCTGACTATGGGGAGTGGTAAACAACAATATAGCACCGCCAACTATGAACACAATGTATTACAGAACATTTAAAACTTTTAACATAATTATATAGATTTGAAAATACTATCTCTGATGCTAATAGAACATATGTTAAACATTCCTGTTTGAGAGACACTGATGAATGCGTGCTGTATTTGCCACTCAAGCTGGTCGTTACTTTAGTCTTTCGATTCATATCTTTTACAAATTAAAAGACCAATCAATCCACAGGCGTTCAATTCATAAGTGTATATGCAAACGAAATATCACGGTGCATATTATTAGGCTAGCTATAATGATAAACCTACTGACTAGATACCGCCAACCAAGGCCCTGTTTCACAAAACATCGTAAGCCTACGACTACGCCACAATTTTTATTTCTATTATAGTACAACAAATATAGTTAAAAGTAAACATATTTCATTTTCTTTTGTTCTTAAAATGTTCCATCTTCTGTAATGATGTAAATTTCTTCGTGAAATAGATGCCAAACACTTGTAAATGTATGCCTAGTATAACTGCTAATCGCAGACGTAAACTTACGATGTTTAGTGAAATAGACCCTTGATTTTTATAAATCGTATTTATGATCTGAACGACAAAACTGTAATACGTAATTAAGGTCGTATCTCTGCACAATACAAAGTGGAATGGGCATTTGGCAAAATAGAGATTGATTCCATGAATCTCTATCCAGCACATCGTTCATAGGGGTCAGCCACTCCGGAGAAGATCCTTTGTGACTTCATCAGCAATACTTGTTCAACAGTCATTTACCTAAATGACCGATTACAGTGTCAACTGGTTACAGACCAAAACTCTGAGGAAGACTTCGTTCAGAAAACATTACGAATAATAATTATCGTTACATATTTAAAAACAACAAAGATTTTATGGAGAAATCTATACAATTCAAACATGTAAGGTTGAAATTTCTCCCATCCGTAGCCGTCCATGACGTCAACCCATGCGGAATAAATCGGTCTTGCATGACCATGTGACTTCTGTTGTTTGAGCTGATATTAACATTGGGTGACGTCACGTAAACGGCAAAATAACGCAAGAAATGCTTTTATTATTTCATAAAAACAAGGAAACCTGCTGTCCTAATGAAAGTATACTATCATTTTCGGTTTATACCATTTCTGGGTACGATCTTTTCAATGGTTATGACTATTTTATTGTAAGATAAAATAAAATAAAAATGTAAGTTTTTTACACTTTCCCAAATTGCTTGTTTTTCATCTATTGGATGGGAGAAATATAATCCTCCATTATGTATCCATGTGGGGCAGGGCTATTCCACCTTTGGGTACATAATATGATGTCAGGGACTTGGCAAGCCTCATCTCTGACATAAAATTATGTACCCTTGGGTTGAATAGCACTGTCCCACATGAACATAAAAGAAGGATTATTTTAGTCTGTCATAGACAAATCGTTCATGTACAAGGTGTCCTTGCGTCAGTGATTGGAGAAAGAGAGAGAGAGAGAGAGAGAGAGAGAGAGAGAGAGAGAGAGAGAGAGAGAGAGAGAGAGAGAGAGAGAGAGAGAGAGAGAGAGAGAGAGAGAGAGAGAGAGAGAGAGAGAGAGAGAGAGAGAGGGGAGGGAGGGAGGGAGGGAGAGGGGAGAGAGGGGGGAGAGGGAGAGAGAGACAGAGACAGAGACAGAGAGATAGAGAGACGGAGTGTGGGTGAGTATAAAGTGATATTTATTACCCCTGAAAATGTTTTCCAATCTTTGTTGGATACAAGTAACTGACGTTTGATTTCGTAATATTAATCAAATCATTCCTTACAAAATGCGTCCACCGTGAAGTATTATCTGGAGACCAGTAAATGCGTCCACTGGGAAGTATTATCTAGAGACCAGTAAATGCGACTGCATCATTTCCGAATGAAATGTATTTTCGGGTCAGTTCAGATCACAAAGTTCACGAACAAAACATTATTACGAGTATTAAGTTAAACTTTCAATATTTCACAGAACAACTGCCAAACACATGGGGGAGGGGGAAATGTCAATGCTTGATACATCAGTTATTTCCATAGACCACGCTTGTCCATGTATATCCAAAGCTGGCAAAGGGGTCCGTTGTTGTACTGGTTAGATTTACACGGCATTGCAGGTATTTATGTACAAATATAGCTGTTTGATTTGAAGAATATGTCTTGGTATCTTTGTTTGTTTAATTGCTTGCTATATATACTTATGCAATTACTACAAATGTCGCAAAATTGATATATAAATATATATATGTGTGTGTGTGTGTGTGTGCGTGTGTGTGTGTGTCTGTGTGCGTGTGTGTGTGTGTCTGTATGTGTGCGTGTGTGTGTGCCTGTGTGTGTGTGTGTGTGTCTGTGCGCGTGTGTGTGTGTGTGTCTGTATGTGTGCGTGTGTGTCTGTATGTGTGCGTGTGTGTGTCGACAAAATCACATTTGTGGTTAATGTGTTGTGACGTTTGACGGTGTGACATTTGTGACATTTGTCGTCGGTCGTGTGACATTTGTCGTCGGTCGTCGAAATGGCATTTGTCAATTTTGCGACATTTGCGTGCACTACAGTCGTGCACCAAGTAATGTATATTAAGGACTGTTTCGGAAATCATTATATGGGATACAGATGGGTAATGGGTAAAACAAAATGTTTATAAAAATGCTTATTCTATTAGATGGTCCAGAAAAATAACAATATTTTTTTGGCAATGCAATCACCTAAAAATAATAATTAAATTGTCATAAAACGGCATTAGAAGTACCACTCATGAAACATAAAACGTCATTAGACCTACTACTCATAAACCGTAATTGTTAGTCTCCTATCATCACCCCCGAGTGATCACGTCTGGGACAGTTGTACAATTAATTATTTATGTTCAACGTTTTGCTACAGTCTGCTCGCTGTAATTAGATTTAAAATCCAATAAAATGTGGAAGAATAAAAGAAATCAAGATCGCAAATCCCCGTAGACTGGAGTTTGCTTCAGCAGGAATGCCCAGTTTTAGTTCCAGATTGCTTCTATTTGTGCTAGAGATGTTAATATCGATTGCTCTTGTCAGCGATATACTGCTGATTTATACATGTCACTGCATATATATATATATACACACATATACATATACATATATATTTACGTATACGTATACGTATATGTATACGTACACGTACACATACATATACACACACACACACACACACACACACACACACACACGCACTGTATATTATTGTAAAAAGCGTCAAGGTTTTCAAGGATTTCAAAAATATCTTGGTGGTACTTCTTCTTCTTCTGTTTGTAGTGTTTCATTTGTTTTTTGTTTGTTGGTGGGGGGGGGGGGTTGATTAAAAAAAAAATTGTTTTGTTCTAGCTATTGTTGTTGTTTTTAATTGTTCTCACAGATACGCTGTTTACAACACTATATGAAATTAAAATTGGTAAAAAGGACTTATGATTGGCCCTAGCTACCACAAAACAATGGTGTCAGATTGCAATAGTTTGTTAATTTACTTTTAAAACCCCCAACCATATGCAGACTGCGATTCTAGAGCAGATACGTGATCAACTAATTCACAGGAATATACTTGGGACCGAGTGTTAATGGGACAGGGAGATTTAGTATAGCAGAGATAACAACTTTAGTTTAACTGGAGGAAATAAGGTGTCAGTCAAAGAGATTCTAATATGATGTTTGCAGCTGCTGCTACTTTGTTACCATGATACATTTAATGTCGTTCATTTCCTACAGCCGTGCGTTTATGGGTGCAAACCATTATGGTCGTCAACCTTTTCCTTGGAATTTGTCTTACATAGAGATACGAGTTTGAACAGGCTAATAGTTTTGTCTCTTAGTGTATATGATCCGACGCCATATAGCATTCTTTCCTTTCTTTTTTCCTTCTATTCCTTCAGTCTGAATGTGGTTTCATGCCCTCTATCATAAGTAACTCAAATGTCTCAGGACATGACTATGACAACGACATGGGTCCCTTGGTGCAAGTCGATACATACCCTTATCAAGGAAACACGCCCCAATGCACTGCAAGAGATACACGAGTAGTGTCTAATCTAAAACCAGGCACTATCTGTAGCTGAATACAGACTCATCACTGGTGATCACTACGTAATAAAAGGCGCACGTACCGTTATATTATTAATGACGCAGCGTTTGCTGCATGGTCGGACCATCACGCACCGCTGCGTCATCAGACACGCACATACTAATGTGTTACCAAATTTACGTGCGTCTTCCTCAGACAACACAATTGTTGATGTACCGATACTGTCTCCGGGATCGGCAAAACACCATCGCAACCATGGTCACTAAACGTGGAACTGTTGATGTGCCGATATTGTTCCTACCATCGGCAAAACACCATCGCAACCATGGTCAATAAACGTGGAACTGTTGATGTGCCAATATTGTTTCAACCATCGGCAAAACACCATCACAACCATGTCCACTAGAAGTAGAACTTGTTGATGTGCCGATACTGTTTCAACCATCGGCAAAACACCATCACAACCATGGCCACTAGAAGTGGAATGTGTTGATGTATCGATACTGTTTCAACCATCGGCTAAACACCATCACAACCACGGTCATTAGAAGTGGAACTTGATGGGCGGTAAATCTGAACATTAAACTCATTACCGTATCATAACTCTGCACATGACAAACTAACGTGTTAGATCGTGATTGTATGTCACGTGCTTTTTAATACGAAAACTGTCACTGCTCGGGACGATAAACCTTCCTATTTAATCTGCAAGAGGACTGCCATTCTTATTTTCAGACGACAAATTCATGAATGTCGCGTTTCATCAATTGGAGGACTGCCATTATTTGGGTTGTACATCTATTTTGTCTGTAAGAAGACTGCCATTCCAATGACTGCTTTTATAAATCTAATCCTGAGACGGGTTCAGGAGCGCGTGCGATCGCGGTCGCTTTCTCGCTAGACTGGTTTTTGTGCCTAACGTTAGATGAACGAGATGGTACTAGTCGAAACTTTCGCAAGCCCTTGGCCTCTTCAGCATATCATAGTACAGTTCTTTGGATAGACAGTTGTAGATTTGTAAATCACCGTTAAGTGATAATACCAGGTGTTCACGAAAGCTGAGCACACCCTGTCCAACCAGTGGAACCCGTTATGCGCGCTGTTTATAGTTTCTGTTGTTCTCGTCTAAACGACGAAAATTATGTACAAGAAATAGAAGGAAAATATGCACAGTTGCGATATTGGGATTTATCCTGCTAGTGTTAATATATACATAGTGATTGCAGGATAAGTCCAAATAATCTTCTCTTTTCCGGACACACACCAAACAGACACACACACGCGCGCGCGCGCGCGCACACACACACACACATCCCACCACTAGATACGGTTATTTATAACAACGTTTTACAAAATATGAAATATATAAATACGGATTATATTTTTTAAAATGAAACACCATCAACACGATGTCGGATCCCGTGTTACCTACTGCTGGTACCAGTGTTACAGACATAGTTATGGTTGTCGCCGATAGTCCAATGTCACTCAAATCTATGTTGCTGCTCTAAATGAACTGTTTCCTTTGTGTGAGCGATTGCCATTACACTAACAATTATTGTTACAAAGCGTTTTGAGATTCTATAACATCAGTACTGTAAGTCAAGGAAATCTGCGAAAAAAAAATTACACTTTCTTATTATATATTTTTCTAAGAATCGTAAGATACTTCGTTTGTACTGGATTTCACGAGTGTAGAACAATCCATTAATATGACAGACATTGGGGATAGGAGGCAGTACACCATTAAATCGCTATCACAAACAGTTACTGCTCTCTTAACGACGATCAAGAAACTAGTTTCTGTTTCCAATTAGTATTGTAGAACAGATATTGGCATGTGCAGTTAAAGCAATGGTTATCAAGTAATCTATCGGATACTTTGACAAGCGTGCGCTCCTGAACCACTTTCAAAATGGTTGATTTTGTATACTGTGTGAACGTAAAAAAATAACGACACCACTAGAGCACATTGATTAATTAATCATCGGCTATTGGCTGTCAAACATTTGGTAATTCTGGCACGTAGTCATCAGAGAAAACGCGCTACATTTTTTTCTTCTGCAGAAAAGGATCTTTTATATGCACTTTCCCACAGACATGATAACACATACCACGGCATTTGATATATCAGTCGTGGTGCTCTGGCTGGAACGGGAAATAGCCCAGTGGGCCCACTGACAGGCATCGATTCCAAACCGACCGCGCATCAAGCGAACGCTTTACCACTAGGCTACGTCCCGCCCCGTGAACGTATAAGAATCCTGTCCCATCCGCGGTAAGACCACGCTTTAACTGCCAAGTTCAAAATCTAATTACAATTACAAAATTCTGTTCATAGATGGCGTTACACAAGTTCATCTGCGCAAAATAACTCTTAAATCAGAATATGTTAAAGGTGATAAAAAGTTTAGAGAAAAAGAAATCTTTTTTATTGAAAGGTATTTGTCTCTGTTTGAAAAAAAGAGTTAAATATAGATGTTACCAAAACATTTCTGTTATATGATATTATTGAGGTTACGTTATGAACTCTGCGATAGCATAATGATTTTATATTTCAGACAGAAATAAATAACATAACATTAAGATACAGTCATACCGGCCTGGGTGTTGTAATGATTAAGCTATCGTACTAAATGCTGGTAGGTACTGGGTTCGCCTCCCGGTACCGGCTGCCACACAGAGCGTGTTTAACGACTCCATGGGTAGGTGTAAGGCCACTACATAGACCTTTCTCTCACTAACGTCCCAACATTGTTCTGGAAACAGCCCAGATAACTGTGGGTGTGCCCAGAACAGCGTTCTTGAATCTTAATTAGATGTAAGCACGCAAGTAACTGTAAATGAAGGAAATAAAATCATACAGGCGTGTACATATAAACAAAATATGAACTTGTCTCGTGTATCAATATTATAGTTATCTTGTTAGTGGCAGTAAATCGGATTTATCTGCAACGTTAAAAACAAATTAAATAAAGATTTTGTATTTACGCTGGATACATCGTATTTGTAACCTGGAATTCTAGTTTTAAACATATACATAATCAATTGAGCCTTACTTAACCTTTAGAATATGATTAAACGTCTTTTTCTGTAGGACATTCTATTTTCAAAATAGACGAGTTCCGCACTTACTGTCAAGAATAGTTTAAATAATAAACTCCATCATACAGACTCTGAACAATTCGTTAATAATAATGGATACAAGAATATAAAAAAAATATATATAGCTTGAACCTGTTTTAATACAAATACATGTTTAATACATGGGGTTTTTTTTTATACAAAACACAATTACAAATTTGATTTTAACAGAATCGTGTCAACTGGCTTAAAGCAACTGCATTTTATATACGTATCAATATCGCTATCTCTTGGGTACATTGTATAACTAAATACCTCAGAAGTGATTGGTTCTTTCGTCTTAGTGATGACTGACAATTTTATAGAGATAAAATCAAATCTGAATCGCATTATTGCACATCAGGATAATAAATGGGTGGTATCATAATCAAAAAGCTTAAATAGTAATCAAAATATTTCCTGATAATGCTGCTTTAAGGATGCTTATTTTGAGAAGAGGAAAGCAGGCTTAACAATACCGATGGCTCATATAAAGCCTCACTCTATCCCTACCCCATTTATTTGAAAGTAGGAGGGGGCACTGTTAGTGTGATGGTCCGGAGGGTGTAAATTTGAGTGCCTGAAGGGCCTGAATCTGTTAGGTGGCGTTTGGGGCTTGCCCCAGGAGAAAATATTTGAATTTCAGGTGTTCAAAAACGCATTTCAAGTCTTCTGAGCACAATAGCGGGGAGATGTAGAAGGGACATGGCCTTCACGTCCCCATCCCCACCCCCATTTTGAGGCTGGTGCATTAGGTTATATGCAGTTACAAACAGTTCTCCTTGTATTACATTTCAGAGGCCGATGTTTGTGCTGTTCTGTATATGGAAAACTTTACATATTAGTTACTGCTACTTGGAATTAGTATATGGCAGTGTCACCTTCTTACTGTAATACAAAATCAAAGGTCGCAAATGTTATGTTTGTGGCACTGGTAGTTAGTCCTTAAAGGGACATTCCTGAGTTTGTTGCATTGTAAGATGTTTCCGACTGATAAAATATTTCTACGATTAAACTTACATATTAAATATTTTTTCTTGTTTAGAATATCAGTGTCTGTATATTCAATGGGTTTCTGATCGTCTTAATATTTGTAAAAAGACCAAACTGGATTCTGTCTTCAAATAATATGCAATTACAATCGTTAAAAATGCTCTGTTAGTCGACAACATATTAAAGGTTGCAGCAAAGTCAGGAATGTCCCTTTAAGTTACGCTCAATCTATATTCTTCCTTTGACGCTATAAGACTTTATATGACAGATTACCTATTGCTCATGAAATATACTAGGTTTATAGAATTCAATATGGCAGCAGATAATGAACGTGGCAGTCTAAATGACCCATGCACTTAACAACAGGAAACAAAGAGTCGAACCGAACGACACTAACTTTCCGCTTTAGTTGTTTTACACGTTTATTGAGATAAATTATGCAGATCGTCTACTTTTAATGTCATTCATTTCGAAAAGCGTGCATTACATGGTCCAGTGTTATTTTCGCTTCACTTACTATGATGACGTCAGAGGCCATATTATGCCTTCCTTTTTGTAGGTTCAAAGTATAAAGTATCATATTATCCATACGGTTCAAAAGAGAAAGTATTATAAATATCATATGACCGTACTGCCATACAGAGGTTATGTGCAGTTGTGATGTAACGTGTCTGTTGGGACGTTTTGTTGTTGGGTAAAACTCGGTATTCTACTTTATTTGATACACCACTCCCTGTATGAATAATAAATAAAACACGTCGCTTGTATGTTAGGTGCACGGTGTACGTTTTCAGTACGTTTGTAAACAACCGCTGGGCGAGATCAGCCAGCCGTCTGTACGTTTGTAAACAACTTCCTGAATACTGCTGGGCGAGTTCAGCTAGCCGTTTGTCACTAACGCTTGCCAGATTGGTTATTACGCTACACATTAAACCGAATGACCACTTCGGAAACCAATCAAAACAGTTTGCAAACGTCAGCTGGAAAAAAGGCTGGCTGAGCGTAGCCCTGCCATTCGCACAAAGATGATTAAATTTATTCGCTTGTGAAATGAACTGAATAACAAAAGAAGAAGTTTGTTTTGTTTAACGACACCACTGGAGCACATTGATTAATTAATCATCGGCTATTGGATGTCAAACATTTAGTAATTCTGACTCGTAGTCATCAGAGGAAACCCGCTACATTTTTCCTAATGTAGCAAGGGATCTTTTATATGCACTTTCTCATAGACAGGAAATCACATACCACGACCTTTGACCAGTTGTGGTGCACTGGCTGGAACGAGAAAAACCCAACTAGTTGAATGGATACACCGAGGAGGTTCGATCCTGAGACGCAAGCACCTCAAGCGAGCACTCGACCGACTGAGCTAAATCCCGCGCTTGAACTCCTTAACTGAATAAACCGAACAGTTAGGAATCGCTGCTGAATCATCATTGTCTGATTTACAGGGGCGGGATCTAGCGCTACTCGCCTGAGGTGTTAGGATCGAAGGATCAAATACCCTCAGCACATGACCTTAAACACACCTGCGCCTCATCCTTTATTTTAAAAATAATTTTAGCTTGCCAGTCTAGACACATACATAAACATACTGCATTATTTCTTGCACACGCGCCTTGTTACTTTGAAGTCAAGCCCCGAAACGAATACTCCAAATAAATAAACAATACCAAAATCAATTGCTTGACATTTAACAGATGATTACTTTTGATAACTGCAAGTCAAACCATCCACTAGTGAAACTATTAACATGCGGGGGATTACTTTTAGTTGTGTCACCCTTATCTCAAGACACCTAGACATACATATTTAATGGTCTTCCGGTGAATTCAAAAAAAATCTAATCATAGATAACATTTGAAGTTATTTAATTACGTCGTGACACTTCATCTATGTTCGGTCTCGCTTCTGAATTATTCGGCCTGATGAGAAATACTTACAAAGGAAACAAAAGTCAGAATCAGATTCATATCGGTGGACGGACGCGCACGCGACGGCAAGTGCGTGTTAACCCCTTAAATATGGTACGAAAGCGGACGAAAGCTCTGAGAGCCTTGACAGAGACTGAAATCACGTATCTTGTATTTAACCACTTCTACTGCAGCATGGAAAACAAGTGTTGTCCATGACAGCGTTCTTACATTTTGGTCAAATTTAAGTTATATTACAAGTTTCTACTATTAGTATGAAAAGGCAGCAGTAGTAAAACAAAGTATACTAGCATACAGTTTAATTACAAAGGCGATATATTCCTCCAGAAACACCCAATTACAAAGGCGACATATTGTTGCCGCTACAACCAAATATATTAACTTTATTTATCTCTTAGGCATTGAATTTTCAGGCCACTTTGAAACTCGGGGGATGTGGTGTGCCCCACACCTGGATCGGCGCCTGGTATACCAAGATCAAACATCTTTTTCCATACAGAAATTCAGCAATACTCGGTTAATACTTGAATGGCAATGTGGTAACGTTAATTGGTTTACACGTCACCAATGTCCTACGACTGCCATATTGAATGTTATTTGTAAGACAAACCTCTTGACGTTACTGGGTAAGACTAGTCTATGGTAGCGGGCTTCCTTCGGGTACCTCACCTATATTGATTTCACATAGGCCAATATACAAACATTAATCTATGTTATAATTAAATCGAAAAAAATCTGGAACGTCATTTTACTAAAAATAAAACATAACGAGCTTGCCATCTGGCGTTTGAAATATTCGCTTCGTTTCGTTTCAACTTATTTTCGTGCTTATATCCAATTAAGGTTCACGCACGGTGTCCTGGGCACACACACACCTCAGCTAACTGGGCTGTCTGTCCAGGACAGTGAGTTAGTTGTTAATTGTTAGTGGTTAGTGAAATATTACCACTCTTTACTTCGACAAGGGAGCAACTCCCATTAAACCTCAGTAGACAGGTAACAATCAACAATGATATAGCATTCAGATATAGATGCACAAAATCAACCCTGTCTTTACACCATAATAGTTATTAGGAGAATTGGATCCCATTTCAAAATTGGATACATAACAGTCAACTCAGTTTTGATTCCAACAAATCAAATAGGGGTACTTTTTTTCAAATGAACTATATCCGTTGAGGTCGCTCATTGGCTGAAATACCGATATAATCCCTTTAAAGGGACATTCCTGAGTTTGCTGCAATTTTTCAGATATTATCGACTAACAGAGACTTTTTGACCACTGTAATTACATATCAAATATATTTTTCTGCATAAATTATTAGTAGCTGTATATTAAACGTGTTCCTGGTCGTTACTAATATTTGTACTAGGTTAAATTTCATTTTATTTCCTAAAAAAAGATTTGTTCGTACGTACGAAATTATTTGAACAAAAATCCAGTTTGGGCTTCTTACAAATATTAAGACGACTAGAAACACATTGAATATACAGACACTGATATTTTAAACAAGAAAATATATTTAATATATAAGTTTAATCGTAGAACTATTTTATTAGTTGGAAACATCTTATAATGCAGCAAACTCAGGAATGTCCCTTTAATATTGCCGCTCCTCTCCAGCTACGTGTAGACACGTTACACTGAGATACGAGCATGGCGCGACTGAAGTCCGTAACATCATCATTATTGTCATACATCACCATCAAACGGGACAGGAGCACACAGCAACGGGTGTTGGTGAAAGTTGGTATATGTGACAAGAAATATTTATTTATAGTTGAAACTGTATTTTCGTGCTTATAGCTACCTAAGATTAAAACACGTTGTTTTGGACACACTATTCGTGTATTCTTCTTTTATGAGAACAAGGAGTAATGGTTAGCGGTTAATCAGATACAAAATGGCAGAATGGCCTTGGATTTTCCCATTTAACGCAACGCTCATTTTATTAAACCTGACTGCATAACCATTCTACCAATAACAAAATGCTAAACGTAATGTTATCTGTTTAACAGCATCCCAAAATATTTTAATTAGCAATTAGGTTTTGCCTAACACGTGGTACTTACTACATTTAGTCTACAACATTAGATAAGAAACCTACTGAATCGGCACCTTTATCTTACAGGATCGGTGTATTCAAAACTTTGTTCTGGTGTAGAGAGAACGTGTTCCTGAACGGTGTTTGAAACATGTATGGGGTACCTGTAAAAACAGTACTCGTATTTTGTGCGGAACTAGGGTAGTCATAGATGCTACCCGTTATCTCAGAAATGAGCAGCTTGACCCCCATTTTTTTCTGATTCACTTTAAGGGTGAGGGGTGGTAGTATTTATATCCGTGGCGTTTATGTCCATTGATACACGGCAAGTAGGAGTTTTAGCCACATATGTTACTATTGTCGTCTATGAAATTTGATTTGGTAGTATACACCCTGTATATATTGAATTCTGCGCACTAGTTACTAGTAAATAATAACTACATTGGTAACGGAAAAAAAGTAATTCACTTCGAGTTTGCTATATTGATTTTCCCATATTGTTTAATAACAGCAAGATAACAGATCGCTTCAGCTTGATTTAACTTCCACAGTTTGACATTATAAAAGATACAATCGAAACTGCATCATTACTGAATCAGTACGAAAATGGCCGCTACACAGTGTGCTTTGAAAAAAAAGGGGATTTCTTCAAATAATGTTTTCTTAACTGCAAATTAATCATCGAATACCTTTTAAACATAAGAATAATGAGGATGGGAGAATCATTAACTATTCTGAAAACTCAACAACTATTGATTAAATGTGAATGTCTACGTGCTAAAAAATAAACTATTTTTTTATAATGATACTTGTTATTGGATTTAACAACAATCTGAATCGAAATTAGAAAAGCCACGAATAAACGAATGTATGAATGAATTTATTATATATGTATGAATGAATATATGATTGAAATAATAAGCAAGCGAACGAAAGAAAGAACAAATTAATATTTAATCATATTGCGGTAGGAACAAATATATCGGTGGGGGTATTTGTAACGTATTCATTGTAACGTTGGCCTGGAGCAAAGTAATGTACCATCGCTCTATTTGTTTCACTTGCAAATAAAAGAATTAATGAACGAATGTTTAACAACACCCCAGCACAAAAATACACATCAGACTCTGCATAGATGTTTTGGAGAATGATCTAATTAAGGTATTTTGTGAGTCTACGTGTTGAAAATATGTTCGTTTGTTTATATTAATGTACACTGACAATAATGTATCTAGTAATAGATTGTCTCCAAAAGATGTTGGGGCGGGACGTAACCCAGTGGTAAAGCACTCGATTGATGCGCGATCGGTTTGGGATCGATCCCCGTCGGTGGGCCCACTGGGCTATTTCTCGTTCCAGCCAGTGCACCATTAAAGGGTATATTAAAGGCCGTGGTATGTACTACCCTGTCTGTTGGATGGTGCATATAAAATATCCCTTGTTACTAATGGAAAAAATGTAGCGGGTTTCCTGTCTAAGACTATAATATGTCCAAATTATGATATGTTTGACATTCAGTAGCCGATGATTAATAAATCAATGTGCTCTAGTGGTGTCGTTAAACAAACCAAACAATTTGTTTTCAATTTTTTTAAACGATGTTCAACATGTAATACTAAATGGAATATTAATTCAATAAAATTAATGTATTCAGAAATAAAGGAAAGTTATCTACCAAAAATATACAACAAATAATGATATAATTGAACAAGTCGATAACTTCAACAATCTTGGTTTAACACTAAATATTATTGGTAAATTTTTAAAACCCAGCTCGTCAAATGTATATGTACGCTTATCACTGGATTTTGGACATATATGCTACAATTATGGTGTCAATATCATTGGGTCATTTTATAAAGTGTGCAAATATGTTTAAAGGATAATTTTCTTGATGTGTGTGATAATATGCCAGACACCTCTAATAAACGTAATGTCCATAAGCATTTACAGATTAATATTTGCAATGTTTGCAGTTTTCTAATATCAGTTTCTAATATCAGTTTTAGAATGACACATTACTCTTATTTCTAAAAACAGCTTAGCAACTGTTCTTTGAGCATGGGAAATATTATGAAACTGTTTAACGTATTATAATTATAAAATGATATAAAGAGTGTGTATGCCTTAACTTAATATGTCCAATGTACATATACAAATCGTTTGGTATACTATTAATATTAAGAAGTTCTACTGACTGATAGCATCGGCGTTTATTGTTCGTTCATCTTTGAATCCATTGTAATTGTGATGAATGCATTTATTTTGCAATGCATACAACCCATCTACCATCTACACAGCCCTTGTTTTTTAAATGTATATGAAATGTATATCTATGAGTTTTAAGGCTTAAATAAAATAAACCAACTACACTATTTCTTCTTCTTCTTTTTTCGGTTGTCATTTTTCTTATTATGACATCAATAAAATGTATCAAAGTTATTAATTAAAAACAATTTTAAATCTCATTTAAATCGAATTTAATGTTTAAAACGTAAATTATTGATATTATTCATTTCAATAATACACCTTTTTGTGTGCCGTTTCTTGTTACTTCCGTAAATAGCTTGTCATTTCGTTGGATAACATAAACTGAAAGCTCTTCCTGTTACTTTCAAAATTAACTGTTTAGAATGTCGACAGTTCTATTAGTTGGTGTGCGGGGTTCTGTGACGATTAGGTCAATCTAACAGGCGACAATAATAAATAGGATTAAACTTGCAGCTCTTTGGCCATTTTGAATAGAATCGCGACTCATTTCTTAATGGGCAAACGGCATGAGGTGTTCCGCGTGTAGCTGAAAGAAGCTCAATGAATAGTGTTTTTTCTGCTATGAAGCACAGTGCATCTCTTATCTTTATCCATTTTTTTCCTTCTCTCTCACAACCATGCAAAAGGGCATCATCTAGACCCTTAAAGATGCATCAGCTAAAAGCAAATCGGTCGAACTTAGTTGGTTCTTTTTGAATGACTGTGTTTACAGAGAAATTGGACTATGCAGGTCTGCTTTTAAAGGATTCCGCACTGCACTCTTCACATATCAACTTGAGCTTTGTGTGAAGACCATGGTGGTAGAACTAACTGGTGCCTATTCACACACAACGTGATGCATCGATCCATTAACGAAGTTTCTATTCAACATCTGTGTGAAGTTATAATATTTCCAGCAGTGACTTCTAAGGCAAATATCACGAGTCACTGACCATTAATATTTTATTCTGTACGGCCATTCTAGAAATCTGAAGATTGTTTCTGTCAAAGCGTGATCCAACCTTAACTGAATAAAATCAAACTAATTTTAAAACATTAATTAGTGAAAAATGTATAATGATATCGAGTAGCTTGTGTTTTTTTAAACTATGTTTTTTGTTTTTAAAATGTGTGGGTTTTTTTGTTTGTTTTGTTGTTGTTGTAAGATGTATTTACTATTCGGTGCTATAGCTCTTCTGTTATTTGTTTTGTAGTGAACCACATTTCAATATATTGTTTCGATAGTCTTGTCGTATCATTTCGGGTTTTTTGTGAGGGTTTTGTTGTTATTGTTGGGGGTTTTGTGTGTTTTGTTGTTGTTTGTTGGGTTTTTTGGAGGGGTGGGGTTATTGATATACATCATCTTTCCTTGTGTTTTTTGTGCTCATTCACATTTATATATGGTGACGACTGCTTAGCGCTTGTTCCAGAAATTAGCATAACTTAGATGGGAGACATTTTTGCTTCTAATACTCGCCATTATAAAACGAAAATAAATAATGAGGGTTATTTTGAACAAAAATTATTGAAGAATATTCTAATTTGCTTTCTACCCACTAATAATTTTTTGAACAGATCAAACTCCTCAAGAGTACAAGCTATGAAGCAAACATGATTTATATGATGTAATGATTTACAGTCTCATTAAAATAAATTTGCCTATTAAGCTTATGCCTCTTAAAGTGTACACAAAGTATAGTTTACCTACACTATATGACAAATCCTAATTGTGCAATGTTTATTACGCGAGTAAAACAGAAGTCAAACAGAATTAATATGATACGTATGAACGGCGGCCATTTTCTGTTTTTTTATTTTTTATTATTATTTTTTTTTAATGGGATAAATTAATACACCGCATTTAATGAAGCCGTGCAATATAACCCGAAGAAATGCACAAATGAAACGTGCAATGTGTATGTACAAAGCGCCACACAGCAATTTCCTGCAGCAGTTATCTATGTTGTTGGCCTACGCAATTGGTCTCTTGGGCGCATTTGGCTACATTGAGAGTCGGCGTTATGTCGTGTTAGGCTGCGCTGGTGCCTTGAGAGCGAGTTTAATTTAAGTCCGTATCTCCGCGGTGCACGGCGGTATTGCCTAGGATATTGTATAATCTGCAACCAAACTGCATCCAGACGACAGTAGATTATCCATCTCATTATGTCTGGCTTGCAAACATTTCTAGCTGGAATTCATGACAGGGCGTAGATGCACGGTAGATGCTGATTATGTAGCTTTGTTTTTGTCCACGCGTTTAATGAGAACAAGGTCTTTGATCATATAACACAATTTTTGCAAACACGGGCCTTTTTTTTCAATGCAAAATAGTTGTTTTAAATTTGTGATATTTATGGTAACAGTAGTATTCATTTTTTATCATTAAGCTTCCGTAAGGAAATTGGACACTTTAATATTTAAAGCCCGTTTCAAAGAGGTATTTTCAGGGACGTTTGCGATCATGGACTGGTTTTTACGCTTAATGTTGAGTGAATGTGATAGTATAGGATACGATGGAAACCAATAATATTATTGCGAGGTCGCTCTCCCCTGAACAAGAACTTGCTTATATTACCGTCGGCGTCTTAAAAAAACAACAACGTCGTTTTACCGCACGCGTCGAACATACGACATAGACGCTTTACCGCAAGGACAAAACATGTAACGTAAACGCTTTACGCACGTGTTGGTTGTAAAACGTGTTTTGTTTATTTCTCACATGTTGCCTTGAGCCGCTTTCATCTATACACGACATGCTTTATATACAGCAGCACATGAACGACCTATCACATGTATACGGCGGACTTCGTACATTTTTCATGTTGGCATACAGTTCTGCGTTATTTCTCTGCGAATATAAAAATCATTCAAAACAGGAGAAACGATTATGTTTGTTGCTACTGATAGATTTTGAAAAACCGCATGATGCAAACATGGTGCATATGAACGACTGTAGTGAGTGTCATTTGAAAGATTTCAAGAAAAAACGCATACCGCACACAGGACTCTGTGTGAATATGAAAAGAGCTTTTCCATACGATTATAACAAAACATAAGTTCGTAATCGATATGCGGCCTGTCTGAGTTACGATCACAGTAAAAGATAAATCGTGACTGAGGTGAGTAAAACACCAGATCCTGACTTGTTTCTGGGTCTGATACGGACTGGACACCACTTAACGGCTTTGTATGTGGACACTGTAGACGGACTGTGGTCAGATTGTGTCAGGTAATTTAATCATTCAAAGACAAATCTGCTCGTTGTCGTTTTTGAGAGAAAGAGGCGCGATGGAAAATTTCATTTACGCCCGCTTGAATGTCGGTCATTCTGGTGGCAATAGGAAATTAAACGCAAGTTATCTGCCGAATTGGGTTGTTGTTCCACATAAGGCGGATAATTTGGACAATACATCACTGCGAACAGCCGCGTGGTGGGTGAAATATGTCTGAGATGAAGGACATAATTGAGACAATGAGACGGCGATGAAGAGATGAAATATACGTGTCACAGGGGCACCGTCATTTGTGTTACAATGTCTTTTAAGACACATGGAATTTACAGACGACAGGTGAACTTAAGTTATCAACAGACAAACAGACGCAACAAATCGCCTGGACTTTTTATACTGTATAGGGATCTATATTTATGAGCGGATTGATAGATCATGTCATGAATGATGGATTCATAGATGGGTCAATGAATGAATGAATGTATGTATGTATGTATGTATGTATGTATGAATGAATTAATTACTGAAAGAGAAATTCCAGTTATTAGGTTATTAAAGATATGTTAAACAATGAATGATTCAAAACAATACATGAAATTTCCGCAATTAAAGTTGATGTAATTAACAAAAGTAAATATTAAAAACTAAATTTGTCTACTTTCATATGATAAATATAAAACATTTGGAGATCAGCATATAATGTGTTTTCAAAAATAAAAGTAACATTTTCCTATCTTCGTTTACTACTATTTCTAATGACACCCCCTCTCCACCACATATTAATTTTTATGTCGTACATATTATATATGCATGTAGTTAATTGTTGACCATAACATTTCAGGTGTGATTGGTTAAACCATCTTTAACGTTTGATAAACATAGTGTACAGCTTCGAAATGAAATAAAATTAACATTAATATTCTATTTACTTTTTACTTTAAATATGCTTTCTGCCAACACGACAAACATTTTATTTTCCTTACCTTGTATGTTTTTCCTTCATAAAACGTATTTCTGCTTTACAGCTAGCCTTTCGCTGTGCAGAAGAATTTGAAAATGATACAGGGGCGTATTGTAGTAACCATATAATTATGACGTTGTTAAGTAATACCGTCAGCTTATAGCATTGCTGACGTCATCTAGATGTGTAGCCAATTGTAAGGATCAGGACCAACCGTTCACGGATACTACTATATTGATTTGCATATACTTAATATGCACCTGACTCGAGCTTTAAAAAAATCATATACTTTTTTAACAGATTGTAAACAGATAAGAAATAAATTAACGTAATCAGCCTGAAATAAATCCAATTAGTGATGGTTTACGCGCCGTCTGTTTGTATACGTACATATGTGTGTATTTTATATCATTGTTTCTGTATTACACATGCATGGAATATACGTAGGGTTTTACATATATGTGTACTTGCTTTATGTGTACTTGCGTGCATCAGTCAAAAGCACCCAACAACGTTTATATGACTAACAATCAGTCTGTTTTCTTTCTTTTCCGATTGTTGCAGTTACAAACTGAAGAAGGAATTTAATAGCCTTGTAAAAATCGCTGAAATGAATGAATGAATGCTTAATAATACCCAAAGATAAAAACATCACTCGTAGCAAATTAATACAAATTGTTAGTGCAAAATTAAGAATGAATTAGATACTTCGGCGTGGATAAATCAATTACCTTGCATATCGGCTCTGTCCCGGGTCGGTCCCCTGGCTATCCAGAGACGGGACCCGGGACAGACATGCTCGAAACCTTCGTGGTATATAAGCATGTTAAAATCACCCGCAACCGCATATCGGCATGCTATAACGAATATATCTGAATGGTTAGTACTCTAGCTTGGTGGGACTGAGGCAATTTTGGAGCAATTGATAACCTTCGAATTCCCCGAATTTTGCAACTGTATCATTGTATTACTTCAATGTGGAAAGTATTATACATGCATGCATTGTTACATACATATCAGAATTTACACATGCATGTCATTTGTTTGTATGAATGCAATTACACACATACGTAAATATGCATGGTATGTAAATTTACATCGTCAGAAGGTAATGTAAATATATTTTTAGACACTTGTAAATTTACAAAGTGTTTTAGGACACGTGAACATACAGTAAGTTTACATTGGTGAGCATATATACTAACTTATTTTTATAATCACTACTTTAGCAAACTACGATTCCATCATCGCTATGTAAGCTACATGTTTTGGTGGGGAATCTTGTTTGCTGTCACTATCCATGCCCTGGGTGAAAATGGAAGAAACTGTACTTAAAATAGCTGCAATATTTTCAATAAGTCTCTCACGAGATAGACCCACAGCTAGTAAAGCTGTTGCTTTCTTTTCCTTCTGAAACGTTGATGGCCTTGTTCGAAATATACATATTTTAATCAATGTGGATGGATACAAAACTACCCTTTGTTGGTCTTGTTCGAAACTGATACAGATTTTTTTATAAATGTGATATGAATATAAAAATAATCTCTGATGGTCCTATTCGAAATGATACAGATTTTAAACAATGTGGTATGAATATAAAAATACCCTCTGATAGTCTTGTTTGGAATTGAGACATATTTTAGTCAATGTGGCATGAATACAAAAATACCCTCTGATGGTACTGTTCGAAACTGATACAGATTTTAATCAGTGTGGCATGAATATAAAAATATTCTCTGATGGTCCTGTTCGAAATGATATCTTTTAATAAATGTAGTATGAATACAAAAATACCCCTTAATAGTCCTGTTCGAAATGATAAAGATTTTAATTAATGTGGCATGAATACAACAATACTCTCTGATGGTCCTATTCGAAATGATAAATATTTTAATCAGTGTGGCATGAATATAAAAAATATTTTCTGCTAGTCCTGTTCGAAATGATATATATTTTAATCAGTGTAGCATGAATACCAAAACATATACCTGATTAAATTTGTCCATATGGTCATATTGCAAATAAACAGCTTTAAGTTGAAACATTTTTGTTTTGCATATAATATTTACAATATATTATAACAATATCGGCGACTGCAACTATTATGAAGACTATTGACAATGAAAACAAAGTAAATATATCGACGAAAAAGCAAAACAAATAATGTGTAATGAAAGTGAAACAGGAAAAAGAACAAATGAAATGAAAGTAATTCATTTTCTTCTCAGACGGCCCAACAGTGTTCATAAATACTTACATCTACGGTTATAATTTATAATTATAATTTAATCAAACAATGGTTTATTTCTCAAATATACAGTTCCATACATGGGTATATTTGCACCTTTGCAATTTAGCACACAAACATGTCTTTTTATTCACATGAACAGGGCTACAGTAAATGGTTCTTGTCCCAAGGAAGACAATGTACATAACCTTTTCGTTGTAAGTCAGCTGTGAATCATCATTATCATGGCCATTATTCCCGGTGCTTCCCTCGAGTAAAACATGTTTACCACCAGTATGATGTTTGCCATTTTTTATGGAGTCTGTTCTGTGAGTACTATTTTTTCCCAGTAATTACATCTGAGAGGAAATACTGAAGAGAGAAAAATAACAATGGCCTGCTTTATCTCCAGCGCAGTTATTACTCATGCATTTCGAATATCGTATTTAATTCAGTAAGTCGCATTACCCTCGGTTCAGTGGTCAGTATTGACTAGTGTAAACACACTAACAGTACACGTACTATACCTTTTTATTAACGCTCATGTGCATTACCTGTGGTCCAAATCACCCCTAAAAAGCCAATACATGGACGGCATGACTACATTCAGTGTTAATAGTCACAAAGCTAATGTGCGATGTTTACAATGCTGATTTGTGGCTGTCATTGACCCATCGAGCTCATTGATATATCAGGTATTTGGTGTTACCTACAAGCAAACCTTATGTCTTCTTTCAGTCAAAACGATAATTGTTATCTTATCCGAAGTGGTAGTTTGGTACAGAACAGAGTGCAAGGGATAAGCACAGAAGGGCAAGTTTATAAAGGACATGCAAACAAAACAGTCTCAGTGAACGCTGGTTTTTAGACCTACCACTAAAACATTGGGGCATTTGTTTCCATGCACACGTAATTTCCCCCAACCATGATCCTTAATTATGAATATTAAAAATACCTAGTGCATTATATTGTTTTCTTACACACCCGTTGGTGAAAACACCATGCGTTATTTTTGATAACACATAGTGTGTTAAAAGTTTCAAGACATACGACTGGCAGCTCCTAGGTGATGACCAGGTCACCAATGCCATACGTCCAATAAAAAAACAGCACGGTGGAAATCGATTACACTGTGACGTATAGTTAACCTGGCAATCATGTGTCTGTGATGCGTAAGTCAGCTACAAGTGCAAAGGGTTGTAAATATCTTTTAGTCGATAAAGATGGTAAAATTTGCTTAAAATCTGGTGTTTGAGGATATGTAAGAAATAGAATAATACATTCGTGTCTGTTGATACCATTTATCTCACAACTCGTTGTTTAAAAACGAATCGAACTCGCTTTTGCTCGTTAGATACATGTAGTGAGATAAATGGTATCCAACGGCCACTCATGTATACGCACAGATCAAGGTATGATACTATAACTTTCAGTTGTCTCTTATGTGAATAAACCAAATTCCGCTAATAAAGTAATGCAAACGAACCCATTTTACATCTTTATTTAAACAGGAATACGTGAGCTCATTACACTTTTATTTGTGTATATTTTTGTCTTAATAAGATTGTGACAGGATTCAATTTAGATTAAACATGCATCATTTAACATCCATTCATTTTTAATAATTATTTTAACAGTAATCATCTGAGTTGGGTAGATCATCATCCTAACATACAGGTTTTAACAATTCTTGAACTAAACTATAGGCATCGAAAGCGGAGGGGTGGGGGAGGGGAGGGGGCAGAGACACCGCCATCTCAAAAGTATGCATTCCCTTGAGATGAAAGGACATATGTAACTGCATCCCACCCCACCTTGTAACCCAGTTGCCGACATGTGTAACTGCATCCCACCCCACCTTGTAACCCAGTTGCCGACATGTGTAACTGCATCCCACCCCACCTTGTAACCCAGTTGCCGACATGTGTAACTGCATCCCACCCCACCTTGTAACCCAGTTGCCGACATTTTCCGATGCGTGTGTAAGTATTAAACTCTTGAAAACAAAACCACCCAAAGTTTATAATCCTTATTTCAACAAAACGTTTTCCACAGATATTTTCCCTAAGCTCCGACAGTGCTAACAGAACGTCAGTCGTCACATGACTGACAGGGTACTGCATTGAAACTATTTACCGTTGTTCCTCCATTATCTCAAAGTGCTGCAGTGTGAAAACCGTCCTCGGTGTGACGCTAATTGTTTTCTAACTTTATTGACCCGTGCCTGCGCCTCTGTTTGCTTTCTATCCGAAAAGCATCGTTGAACAAATCAATGAGGTGGACAAGTGTCTGGATGCAAGTCATTACTTCCCATCCTGCCCTGGCACGGTGACGAACGGCTCGTGTGATCGGGCACGAAGTCATCAAACTTGTCACTGTAATGCGATGGATTGTGGCAGAGCGACAGAGCAGAACATGCCACTGCGGTGATCACAGATTAACAGTTCTACGTTCAGAAACAGCGAGCCACGCTAACGTTCGCAAACTATTTTAACAAGTCACTGCGGTGATCACAGATTAACAGTTCTACGTTCAGAAACAGCGAGCCACGCTAACGTTCGCAAACTATTTTAACAAGTCACTGCGGTTATCACAGATTAACACTGCGTTCAGAAACTGCGAGCGACGCTAACGTTCGCAAACTATTTGACATGTCACTGCCGTGATCACATATTAACAATTCTGCGTTCAGGAAAAGCGAGCGACGCTAACGTTCGCAAACTATCTGACATGCCACTGCAGTGATCACATATTAATATTCTGCGTTCAGCAACAGCGAGCGACGCTAACATTCACAAACTATTTGACATGCACTGCGGTAATCACATATTAACAGTTCTGCACTCAGAAACAGCGAGCGACACAAACGTTCGCAAACTATTTTGACATGTCACTGCGGTAATCATATATTAACAGTTCTGCACTCAGAAACAGCGAGCGACACAAACGTTCGCAAACTATTTTGACAAGTCACTGCAGTGATCACAGATTAACAGTTTTACGTTCAGAAACAGCGAGCGACGCCAACGTTCTCAAACTATTTTGACACGTCACTGCGGTGATCACAGATTAACAGTTCTGCGTTCAGAAACAGCGAGCGACGCTAATGTTCGCAAATTATTTGACATGTCACCGCGATGAACACATATTAACTGTTCTGTGTTCAGCAACAGCGAGCGACGCTAACGTTCGTAAACTATTGGACACGCCACTGCCGTGATCACATATTAACAGTTCTACGTTCAGAAACAGCAAGCGACGCTAACGTTCGCAAACTATTTGATATGCCACTGCGATGATCACATATTAACAGTTTTGCTTGCTCTCTTACGGTTAGCCGAGTACTCTAACGGTAACATTTGGTAGTAATGAGCGTCCAGCGATGATAACGGCCTGGGTCGCAAAGCTATTTCAGGGGCTTACAGTTTTTCTAGATGTGGGCATTCGTTGATAATATGTGGAGCCCATAATCACGGAAACAGTTTCTGTTCTATATTACACAAGGTATATTTTAACGGTTTCAAAAGAATCAATAAAACGGTCGTGGACAATTTGCATAATTACGTTGTCATCATCTTTATCAATTTTCAACCATTTACAAACTTTGTAGATATTTTGAGACCATTTTATTTCGTTCGTAGGATTTTAAAAAAAATTGCCAGAATTTATAAGCAGTCAATCCCCAAAATATTACATCTCCCCCACTGAAAAGAACAAATTAATTATATTCACCACTTAAACACTTAGTTTCGTGCCATTACAAAGTTCGGTGATGGCTGCGCACGCAGTCACACAGACGCACACATACAATCGCGCATGCACACAAATACTTACAGAAGAAACAAGTAATATCCTGGGTGGGGGATCTACCTCAGTCGGTAAAGCTCCCGCCTGATGTGCTTGCGTCATAATATCGAACCACCTCAGTGGACCTATTATGGGGATTGGGTTTTTCCCCGCCCCAACCAGTGCACCACGACAGGTGTATCACCGGCCATGGTATGTGTTATCTTGTCTGTGGGAAAGTGTATATAAAAGATCTCTTGCTGCTAATGGAAAAATATAGCGGGTTTCCTCTAAGATTTTGAGTCAAAACTTACCAAATGTTTGGCATCCAATACCTGATGTGCTCTAGTGGTGTCATTAAACAAAACAAACTTTAACGTTTTTGGAAACACATTCTCTGGGAAATTCGGATGATGAGCTTGGACCTTCAGTGGATGTAAGCACGTGTCCAATCGCTGATTGAGTGATTAATTAGAATAAAGTAAACCAAAAACGTCAGCAGGTAATTAGGCGTTAGCTCATAAAGAATCTACATACAGGTGCTATAAGACAAATGTAATTATGGTCGATCCATTTCAATAAACCCATTGGGATATCCCTCGCTTCAGCAATTGGTATTTCAAAGGTCACAGTAGGTGGGAAGTGCTTATTAAATGCTACCCACACCATCCCATTGTTAATTGGAAAGAGTAGCCAACTAGGTGGGCGATGATTTTTATCTCACACTTCTGTTCCCCATTAGATTTAAGCATTATTCATGTACGTTATGTAGAATAGTATAGTCCAATAGCTTCAATAATTTTGGCTATGCTATTTAGAATAATATAGTCTCATTAAGGTTGAGCATTATTCATGTACGTCGTGTAGAATAATGTTTTTAGTCCCAATAACCACAATAAACTATGTTATAAATTATTTAGAATATTTTAGTCTCATTAAAGTTGAGTATTATTTGTGTGCGTCATGTCGAATATTTTATGTATAGTCCCACATAGCTTCGATAAAAGTTGGATATAAGTTATTTAAAATAGTACAGACTCATTAAAGTTCAGCATTAAGCATGCACATCATGCAGAATAGTATAGTTCCTTTAGCTATGATAATCTTTGATATAAGTCCTTTAGAATAGCACAGTCCCGTTACAATTTAGCATTATTCATGTACGTTATGTAGAATAATATATATGTAGTCCCAATAGCTTCGATAAGCGTGGATATAAGCTATCTAGAATACTCTCATTAGAATTATGAACTACGCATGCATGCCATATTGAATAGTATGGTCTCGTTAGGTTCGATAAACTGGATATAAGCTATTTAGAATAGTCTCATTAGAGCTGCGAATGAAGCATTCACGCCATGTAGAATAGTATGGTCTCATTAGCTTCGATAATCTTGGATATAAGTTATTTAGAATAGTCTCATTAGAGTTGCGAATTCAGTATGCACGCCATGTAGAATAGTATGGTCTCATTAGCTTCGATAATCTTGGATATAAGCTATTTAGAATAGTCTCGTTAGAGTTGCGAATTCAGTATGCATGCCATGTAGAATAGTATGGTCTCATTAGCTTCGATAATCTTGGATATAAGCTATATAGAATAGTCTCGTTAGAGTTGCGAATTCAGTATGCATAGTAAATAGTATGGTCGTCATTAGCTTCGATAATCTTGGATATAAGCTATTTAGAATAGTCTCGTTAGAGTTGCGAATTCAGTATGCATGCCATGTAGAATAGTATGGTCTCATTAGCTTCGATAATCTTGGATATAAGCTATTTAGAATAGTCTCGTTAGAGTTGCGAATTAAGTATGCACGCCATGTTGAATAGTATACTATGGTCTCATTAGCTTCAATAATCTTGGATATAAGCTATTTAGAAGTCTCGTTAGAGTTGCGAATGAAGCATGCACGCCATGTTGAATAGTATGGTATCATTAGTTTCGATAATCTTGGATATAAGTTATTTAGACTGTTTCAGTCGCATTAACGTTCAGAATCACTCGTCCGTAGCATCACGCACCAGTGACATGAATGTGGCGTTCAGCAGATTAGAGTTAACATATTGTGCTAATTTTATTTCATGACCTATTCAAAACGCTCTTTCACTCTTAAAATCCCAGTAGACCACACATATAGTTCAGTACATATAATATGTATGAAGCATAGTTATTATTTCAGTTTGTTTTCAAAATCCTTTGTATGATTTTAATATAATTATTTCGGCTATAAACAGGTCAGCGTATTTGCATAAACAAAACATTATCCTAGATGTCATGCTTCAATTTTTTTTTTTCAGGTTCTTATCGATCGACTTACATCTGGGGTTGTAACAAAGTAATAACTCACATAAAAGAACAAACATATTTCATATACCTGAACTGTGTAAAATAATGATTTGGGGCACTGATGTTGGATTCTTGTGTTGTGCTCAATAAAGCGATGACTCGAAACAAGTCTATTTGCCAGGACCCATCCTTAGAATATTTGGTTTGTTTTGTTTTTTTATTCGAGACTCCAGAGTTTAACAATATTTTCCAAATATACCGAACTACATAAGATACGCGAATATATTTTAATACATGTTGACAGTATGACAGACTGTTAAAATGGGCCTAAGAAATTCACAAGACGGTAATACTTTTATTAGACATAAACACTGATGGAATTCAAAGTGAATAATTTTAAAGGAAAGTAAATTAATAGTCGCTTTGTTTTGTTGGTTGGGGTTTAATTTTTTTTTTTTTTTTTTTTTTTTTTTGGGGGGGGGGGGGTTTTTAGTGGAGTGTCTTTTGTTTTTCAGTATACATTCTATTTGTATGGGCGAGACTTTAGCCTCGAGTTTAGATTATGGAGTTTAAGCTTTATGATGTTTCAACTGAAAACTATGTTGTAATCTGACGAAACATACGTAATGAAATCAAACACCAATTTTCTTTATCTATTTGATCTGCTTTTACAGATACGTGTAAAACATTTGCTTTTAACATACATTTAGCACGAAGTTGGGGCTTTCCCGATATAGTGGCATGTACTATATCATTTCTAGTTTGTTAACATCAATATATTTTGGAAGAAAGTTAATCTTTCAACAAGAACCATGTTGTACAATCATCTCTGCATCTTAGTATTGAAGATGATACTTGATGCATGCACAGAAATATTGTTTTTTTCATGCAGAAAGACACAAAAGAACAATAAACTCTTGTCTGTGGAATAGTCTTAAGTTAGTCTCGAGTGTATACGGGCAGCTGCGTCATGGAGTTTATAACACCTAAAAGAGTAATGTCTGAGAAGAAGAATCTATAATACTCATTTTGAAAACAACTAAAAGATATTTTAGTACAGCAGTCAGACATCTTCAGTTAACACCGAATTGAGGTGCAGTTAGTACATTACAATAACCAGAAACAACACAAATGGTAAGGTATTAGATTTCCCATTTTGACTATATATATATATATATATATATATATATATATATACAACTTAGGCCTTGAATCCCTTGACATCTCTCTTGTACAAAGGTACGACTTGCGATATCATAATGGTTTTGTAATTTAGATTTTCATATTAATAACACTGAAAATGAAAATATCTGAATTGAGAATAATAATAATAATATGTATATGTATACGTTACATCTACCTCGATAAACAAAACATCATGGAAGCAAACATGACCTTGTCTTTTGGATTCTGTCTTGTGCAGAAATACCAAATTGAATATGTTAATATTCAGACTGATGTGAACGCATATACGACATTGTTGAAACTTTGAACTGATGTACTGTTGTGATTTTAACTAGTCCATGGTGCATTGGAAGTGAACAAAAAAGAAAGGAACGTACTAACAAAGGCATTAATAAACATAATAACTTGAATGCATTACATACTATATTAATGACCCAGTGTCGTATGTATGTCAGTGAGCGGAGTCATTTTCAGTAAATAATAAACATCACTACCAGATGTTCTCTCAATATTTGTAGTAATAATATGTGGGAATATTAAATTTTTCTTGGCTTTATTGTATAAAACTCGTATACTATAGGACATGACAAACATTGAATGCGTTTTATTATCGTGGATGTTAAAAAAAAGATTAAACGATATGCAATGAAATTTGTCTAAACGGGTTTTTTCTTAAACATCTAGGGACACAAAATAAATATTAAAAGTGTATACTCTGTAAACTAACTGTCGTTGGCATATTACTTTTTTACATTTCATTGCCAAATCAATAATGTAAGAAGAGTTTTGAATTGCTATAGTTATATATAATGCAGTGTTTTTTCTATAAACTGGCATTGAGTTATATATATTATTTTTACATCACATTTCTGCTGTTGTATTTTTTATTTAATTCTTTTTCTCGTATTTTTATTTTGCTTTACTGTCTATTGTTCACTTCTTACATGATTAATATCTTTAAAATATAAGCATGTACATGCAGTCATATATGTGTATCGTGTGTGTGTGTGTGTGTGTGTGTGTGTGTGTGTGTGTGTGTGTGTGTGTGTGTGTGTTTGTGTGTGTGTGTGTGTGTGTGTGTGTGTATGTGTGTGTGTGTGTGTATGCATGCATATAATTGTAAGTCAGTGAGCTCGGTTCTCCTAAACCCTGTCAAATAAAAATAATACTAATTATCATATATCTTATGTGCATATCAGCTCATTATGTTTAAAAATCGGATTATTGTTTTTTTATTATTATTTACTCGTATTATTCTGTTAAATGCAATAGTTTTTCATGTGTTGATCCCAGGCTTATATAGTATTGTAATATAACTTGCATTACTAGCTATTATGCATTGTACGTTTATATTATGGTTGGTTAACGTTTCATCTTTTTTTTTCTTTTGAGGTGTCTACTTCATGAGTTAAAGGTACTTGATCTCAAAATAATTGAGCAATATTTTGCTTCACCTATCATTCTATATACATCCGTGTGCACATTCAGATGTTATTTTGTATACGGAAACTGTCGAAAGGTGTTTGAAGACTGTCGCGCTATAAAATGGCAGTCTTCTTACAGACGGAGATGGAATCATATATATCGTAAACAAGATCAGCTCTCTCTCTCTCTCTCTCTCTCTCTCTCTCTCTCTCTCTCTCTATATATATATATATATATATATATATATATATATATATATATATATATATCGCTCTCTCGCTCTCTCGTATGTGTGTGTGTGTGTGTGTGTGTGTGTGTGTGTGTGTGTGTGGACAAAGCACCCGACAGTGACTCGTGGCTGCATACCATAACGGTTCTATCAAGATATCTTTTGGAATTTGTCATGTGCAGAGTTACGGTTTTGAATATTATGCTAATAATAGATTCATAATCGTCATGTAATTTATGGATACTATTACACACTTTAAAAAAATGTTTCGGTGAATAACTGGCGAATACATTTATTGCAACAATCTCTTTACACAATATCTTTACTGGAATAAAGACCTTTAATAGAACGATGCATATTCTTTATTGACCAATTTTGCTACTTCACGAATCTTCACTTTTGAATGATGCTAACTCACTATCCAGCTCTCCCCCAAACATTATTACAAGACACCAGTTTCGGGGTAGACGTTACACTTGAAATTGTTTCTGCAGAAGCTAAAATAGTAAATAAGCGCTAAGAAGTGTTCAGCGTAATAGACTGGGAAAGAGCTGTGGGGATAACAGGGTGTTCAGGCTGACGTTTGACCTATTATTGAGAGTTTATGTGTTAAAGCTCCAAGGAAATCGTCGACGTTATCAGCTAAGCCCCCTCATCAATAACTCCGGTATCTAGTCATTAGTGATAACACCCATAAGCTGGTGTAGTCACTCAATATGGAAGAGTTTTATGTAGTGTTTATTCTATTATTTTAGGGTACAATGTCCGATAGTGGCGCCTCATATTCATATTGATGTCAATATGAATTTTAAAAAATCATTATAAGATACAAAGTCGTACGAATGTGCAAGACAGAATGTCAATGATATTATTTTGACTTCTTGAACTTCATTATTTTGCAAAATCAAGATATTTAAAAATTAATTTACTCTACTCTGGAATACTTTGATAGAGAGAAGGGTCATTCAAGGTTTTCCTACCCAATAGGATGATATACTTATTATGTCCGTGTATAGCAAATCAAACGTGTATTCGTTTCTTATTTGTAAAAAAAAAAAATGCTTAACGACATGTAGATTTCTATAGACCTATAGAAAAATAAATTCCTGATGAAACTTTAATCAATAGTTGCATGCAAAATAATCGACTTGATCGGTTTGTATTCAAATTGTAATCAGACACACAATACTGTAGGACCACCGTATGACGGCAACAGTGAAATGACACTTTAAAGCATACATGTATAAAAAATTATACTCTTTTTGCTGCTAATATATTAATGTTATATTTTAGGTAGCGCACCATTTTATGTTCAGTCATACTTCAAACTTGACCCCAAAAATACATGTAAATTTGATCTGCCACACGCGGAAATCTTTAACGTCAGAAAACGAACTAACGCGATTCACTTTGATTTCGCTTACTTTGATGTTGAAAATGTGACTGATGCTGTATTTTTACATGATATGATTAAGACAGAACGCTAATATTTGAGATTTAGTTTTTCAAGGTTTTACCTGGTAATTGCACACAAAAAATGTATGTGTTTTTAGGGTTTTTTTGTCGGGGTATGTTTTTCCAAGTTATAGGTTTTTCCCATGTGACAGCTTTATATGTTTTATTTTAGCTCCACTATAGCACATTTGTATTTCATTTCAACTTATTTTCGTGCTTATATCTAATTAAGGTTCAAGCACGCTGTCCTGGGCTATCTGGGCTGTCTGTCCAGGACAGTGGGTTAGTTGTTAGTGATTAGTGAGAGAGAAAAGGGTGTAGTGGGTGGGAGCCGGTACCGGGATGCGAACCCTGTAGCTACCAGCCTATGTCCGATGGCTTAACCACGACGCCACCGAGGCCGTTGACTATAGCACAGCATTTTAAAACAGTCGGTCTAGACATCTATTAGACAGGTTAAGATTTAGACAGACAGATAGCTGATCGGTGTAGCCCAATACACTAATTGTGCCATTCAGCCATCTCTGGCTTATCGTCTGAGGCTGTAGGATTTTGATTCCCTAGGGAGGGAGATCTAACTCAGTGGTGTAGCTTCAGCCTGACGTACAATATTTCGAACAATCCATTCATTTCGGTAAGGTAATTGAGTTACTGTGACTTTTAACCAGTGCCTGGGGTGCCTAAGTAGTAAGATTGAAACCCTTGGTCGAATCCCCGTCCCAATCAGTGCACCATGACTTGTATATCAAAGGCTGAGGTATGTGCTGTACTTTCTGTGGAAGTGCATGTTAAAGATCCATTGCTGCTAATGGTAAACTGTACCTGGTGTTCTCAAAGACTATGCCAAAACTACCACGTTTGACATCCAATAGCCGATGATTAAGAAATCAATGTACTCTAGTCGTGTCGTTATAAAAACGTGTAGCCAGTGCTGCACGACTTGTATATCAAAGGTCATGTTTCATACTGTAACGACAATGTTAAAACAACCTTTGCACCTTGTCTTGTGCGGTAGTAGGAACTTGAATATGTTAATAGTTTTGCCGTTTGAATTATATATGTCCAGGTTGCGGGAACTCGTATACAAAATACTCCTTGCTGCTACTCGAAAACAAAACCCAGATAGTTTTCTTCTTTGATAACTTAGATCCATTCTTCACAGTTACCACACATTCCACACCCATTGGCCGCTAAATAATGCGCTGGGTTATTTTAGTGACCTTTTTCAACACGTCAACGCAAAAAGGAGGGTAGCAGTCGTTGTACAATCATACTATTAACACACTTTATAGACAACGATGACAGGCGCCAGACACAATTCTTAAAAAAAGGAGATACATTTGTCGCACATTATGCCGATCGTCTCCAAATGATAGATTTGTCTGCAAAGTCTGCGGCAAAACAAAAAGTATTATACAAGTTTTTGCAGACACTGGACTTCCTTAAACTCACTTGATGGGTCATAAATCAATGGAGATTTTGGGACAGAATACTTGTGACAACGCGTCCTGTGGGACACCGATGTGGCCCTTACTAAATTAGCAGCTGCCAAAATAGTTCTATCTCTCCGTTATTCAAATAAATGCATGCACTAGTATGTGAATTTTGTTTCTATAACTTTGGTGGGTTGTTTGGTTTTTCAACTATAAAAATACTTGATCATTCTGTAGGTCGTACCATTTACATCTACGACTCTATTGAAGCAGGTTTAAGTAGTGTGGGTTACCAATCAATCAACCATTTTACTCGTGTCTGCATCCACTGAAGGTTCAAGCACGACTGTCTTGGGCACATCCTCAGAGAATCCCCGGTGGATGTGTCCAAGACAGAGGGTGTGGGTTACCATGCAACACGTTGCAATATGGAAGAACATAAAACCGGTATCAGAAGACCAGTGGTTAAGTTAACGAATTTAATTTGAACCACAAAAAAGTTACCACTTTCCAAATCGTATCTCTGACTAAGAGAGAGTCAAATGATGTTGCGACAAGATCATGTCTACTCCTATGAATCAGGTGTTTCGTCTCTAGGAAGACCGCCATTTTCCAGTACAATATATCTTTCCCGCATTAAATTCAAACCGCACAAGATAAAGCTCAGGTGTGTGTGTGTGTGTGTGTGTGTGTGTGTGTGTGTGTGTGTGTGTGTGTGTGTGTGTGTGAAGGGCGTTATCTGTGTCTGTGTGTGGAGTCTCGCTTACACATACATGTATAGTCACTGGTTGTTACAATATCCCAGTGGATGAGAGTTTGTGTTACTTCAAAATCCTAATACACAGCAACAGACTTCAAATAGTTTGTCCTAGATGATATAGTATCCAAAGTATTGTCAGTTCTAGGTTTTGGCGGCCATCTTGTACGCCATCTTAAATATTTTTAAATGCTCAAGTGTGCAATGTATCCCCTGGACTCTCAGTCAGTACCCTTCAAAAATGCAAAAACCGCAAAGAACAATTGCCAGTACCAAATTGCAAGGTTTTGTGCTCTGCTGCCCGACTATTAGATTTTACACAACCGGATTAGAACCCCTCAGTTCAAATCGTTGTAGCTAATTAGTGATCCTGGTACTAAAAGTACTACCGGTCCTAAAATATTCGTAGGACCGTGCCCAGACTAAATGAAGCATCAGACCTTCTGAATACTCGAGATGCTACGTCAATAGTTTTAGCCTGATGTCAGCTCCTGGACAATAATGAGGTGTTCTGTCATACAATTTGAAAAAAAGAAAAGAATTAAACAGGGTAAAAGCACTTAAAGGGACATACCCTAGTTTTTAAACACTAAGGCATATGTGTTACTATTAGAGCCGTTTTTGATAACTGAAATCATACTTTACTTAGATTTTATTGTTTTCTGTACATTCGAAGTGGTTTTTGGTCATCCCGGTGTTTTTAATGTCACAAAATGCATTTCTCATATTTTTAAAAAAGCACGTGCGTCTGAGAAGTAACAGTTATGGAGTCTACTTTTAGTCTATTTTTAGAGGGTATTTCACCATTTCAAAGTCACAGACTCATGTTTCACTCATTTGTAACTTTATCCAAATGTGTTACAGATTTGTAGATTAACTAAAGTTTGTATTAATTTTCACGGGTTGAAACTAGGGTCTGTCCCTTTAATTCAGTATGTTTTGAGTTTTTAATGTGTAACTAATAATTGTCTTGTGGTTAATAGAAACGAAATGTTTTATTTAATGACGCACTCAACACATTTTATTTACGGTTATGTGGCGTCGGACATAGGGTTAAGAACCACGCAGATACTGAGGAGGAAACCCGCTGTCGCCACTACAAGGGCTACTCTTTTCGATTAGCAGCAAGGGATCTTTTATATGCACCATCCCACAGACAGGATAGTACATACCACGGCCTTTGTTACACCAGTTGTGGAGCACTGACTGGAGCGAGAAATAGCCCAATGGGCTACCGACGGGAATCGACCCTAGATAGATCGCGCATCAGGCGAGCGCTGTACCAATGAGCTACGCCCCGCCCCCTGTGGTTAAATCACCTGAAGAAAAGACGAATTAATTGTGGCTGATAAAATCTTGATTCGTTCTTTTAGTTAGTAAATCATGAATTTTATATGAGAGTGTGCTACTTGGAGTGTTATAAATCGAGGTTGTTGTTGTTGTTGTTGTTGTTGTTGTTGTTGTTTGTTTGTTTGTTTGTTGTTTGTTTGTTTGTTTGTTTGTTTGTTTTGTTTGTTTGTTTGTTTGTTTGTTTGACATTTAGTCTTCAGAGAAACCCTGCTACATTTTACATTAATAGTATGGGATCTTTTATATGCACTTTCCAACAAACAGGACAGCACATGGAATGACCTGTGCTATACCAACCGTGGGGCACTGGTTGGGACGGGTAAAACCAAATCAGAGAATGGGTCCGATGAACGGATTCGATCCTTCGATTCTAGCACCTCAGGTGAGCGGTCAACCGAAAAAAGTTTCTGTTTAACAACAACACTAGAATACGTTGATTAATTGGAGAGAGAGAGAGAGAGAGAGAGAGAGAGAGAGAGAGAGAGAGAGAGAGAGAGAGAGAGAGAGAGAGAGAGAGAGAGGACATCCGCTTCCACCACATAGGCTACCTCCACCGAACAGGTCAGGTCATGTCATAGGGTTTAACGTGCACATTCAGATACAGACGTGCAGGTGTCGGCCTCAGCTGGCTCCTCCATCCATGATAGTAATCCACCGAACAGGGTATTTAACGTGTACATTCAGAGAAAGGCGTTATAGCGCACGCCTGTCATGGACGGAAGTTGTGACCACTGCCAACTCGTCCGTCCATGATGTAATTAACGCCTAGTTTTATGCCACCGCTTATATTTAGTTCTCTGGATCATAAATAGCGGATTAAAGAGTTTAATTAATTAATTTGTAATCTAGATGATATTAGAAGAACAGGGTGCAGGTGTTCTTGGAAGTATTAAGCAAATTTTGTCGTTATAATTTGCTGTGAAATGTAATTGCTGTAGATGTAATTGTGTCGGGGAAGGAGCTTATGATTGAAGATAATAAATATGAGTGCGCACAGCAGAATATGTAATGATGTTAACGTATATTCCACGTACAAGTTATACTATAACGTAATTTGGTAGCATTTGCAGAGGGGTTTTAAGCCCGGACACCCACCAGTAACGTAATAGTTAGATTTCGGTAGTTGTATATCCACGAATTCCTTGAGTTTTGAAATAACACTTTGAGAATTAGGCATCCTTGAAACAGCACAGATTTGAAAAGTAGGATGTTACGATTGTTAATCGTGGAAAAACAAAACAAAGTATTTTGGGCTCTTGAGAGGCGGGACGTAGCCCATTGGTAATGCGCTCGATCGATGTGCGGTCGGTCTGGGATCGATCCCTATCGGTTGACCCTTTGGGCTATTTCTCGTTCCAGCCAGTGCACCATGACTGGTATATCAAAGGCCGTGGTATGTACTATGTAAAAGACCTCTTGCTACTAACGAAACAAAACATGTAGCGGGTTTACTCTCTAAAACTATATGTCAAAATTACCAAATGTTTGACATCCAATAGCCTATGATTAATCAATCAATGTTCTCGAGCGGTGCCGTTGAACAACACAAACTTGTTTGGGGGGGGGGGGGGGGGGGTGGCTCTCGAATTGAGTATCCAAACACACAGTTCAAATCTAAATGACAGGCAGTTCATATTTTAACTTAATATAAGACGTTTACACCCATTTTCCATCTTCATCTATATATCACTTTTAAAGCGCCTTAATTTATAATTTTACGAGTGTATATTCACAATGATAGACAAAATCGACACTAAAATACATTATTATAGAGGATTCGTCATGAGTGGGGGGGGGGGGGTGTCAATATGGGAAATATCAACCGAGACAAATACCGATTAACTAGACGAGCTTCATATTTTACATATTAAAACTCACGAGTAGCTAATTCTATTTATCCTACAACACTTCTCGTAATATCCTTGCGCACTATAAACTGGTGAAATAAATAGCATGGCAAAACAATTGGCATGTGGTTCTGTCTATATATCCGCCAATATCTGAAATCCTTGAATTCATTACAACAATCGGGTACGTTTGAAAACATTAATTCTATGTACTATCGGATTAAGTCCTATTTGTTTTCATTCAGCTTTTCAGTATAAGATGTTGGTACACCGTTTGTTGTTCATATGGCAAACAGCTATCTCACAGATAAAACATTTAATATCACTTTTCACAACAGATTTATGGCACGCTATTAAAGTAAGATCCTTAGTGCTTGTAATCCGATTAATTCTTGGATGTCACTAGATAATATAAAACAATCAAAACCATGTTGTTATGGCAGCGAATCTTTTGAACTGACACTAAACGGAAGTTTCAAAGTTTACAAAATCCATGGTCCAGTTAAAGGAACAGTCCTAAGTTTACAACCATTGTATAATCTTTCCGATACAATAGAGCCTTTTCGATGACGTAACATACAAATTACATACATTTTCTTATTTAAAATATCAGTGTCTGTATTTACAAGGTGTTTGTTGGTGTCCTAATGCTTATAGTAGCCCAGATTGGATTTTACCTCCCAATAATTTCGTAAGTACGAAAAAATATATATCACAAATTAAAGTAAAAACTGAGTGCTACAAACATTAGTATACCACCGCAAACATATTCGATACACAGACACTGGTATTGTAAACATGAAAATGTATTTAGTATGAACTAGTAGTCGTCAACAAGGCTCTGTTATCGTAAATATCTTACAATGGCTTCAAACTCGGGGCAGTCCCTTTAAATACTAAATAACCCAGTAACGTAATACATTACATGGTGTTTTCCTGTTAAATGTTTTTTTTTAATATGAAAACTGAGTGAATGAATGATTGGATGGATGGATGGATGGATGAATGAATGAATGAATGAATGGATGAATGAATGAATGAATGAATGAATGAATGAATGAATGAATGAATGGATATTTAATCAAATTAACGGGTGGGTCAAAACGTAATGCAAATCAAAGATGTTCATGCATTGTCGTTCCTCTGTCTTAATTCAGCGTGTTTGTTTTCTCTCCGTAGAACTCTTCACCTTCGTTTTCCAACACAGACCTCGACAGCATCAGTAACATCACTGTCGTAGGCAAATCCTCGTGTGCTTTGGTTTCAGGAGAGAGATAAAACATCGATGGTGATGGATAGGGAGAGAAAGGTGGACGGTGAATTAGTTCAAAGACAGATTCTGCAGCTGTAGTCATTATAACTCGAGGTGTGCCCAGGTGCAAAAACACCACTGCTGAGAGCCATGTATATTGTGCATAATGTAATTTTATAATTTATACAATCTTCCTGTAAACCATCATGTCACATATGTATATAACATTATTTTTGTATTACCCTCATATGCCGTTGCTGAATGGTCAGAATGAATACACTGTTCTGTTCCGTTGACAATTTCTTAAGTATAGTCCCTCTTAGCAGCCGTGAACGTTGTTGGGTTGGTGTTGTTGGGTTGGTGTTGTTGGGTTGTGTTGTTGTTGTTGTGTTGTTGTTGTTGGGTTGTTGTTGGGTTGTTGTTGGTGGGTTGTTGTTGTTGGGTTGTTGTTGTTGGGTTGTTGTTGTTGGGGTTTTGTGGTTTTTGGTTTTTTTGTTTGGGGGGGGGGGGGGTGTTGTATGTACAAATATATAAATATTTCATATTGCAAGGCTACACCAGTCCATAAAACAGCATGGAAACTTTAACACTTTTACTTATCTTCTAAAATTATTTACAAAAATAAAATGTTCATGGACGACAATAAGCTTCTCTCTGCTGTCGTAATTCAGTGTCACAGTATTGTCCTTGCTGCAAAGAGTCCATTAGAACTAAATCCTTATCGCCTTAGAAAACAGATGCCATGACTTAGCCAACATTATGAACATAATTTGGGTGTTGGTAGACAAACCTTTTCTTTATGTCCTTTTTTCCCCTTCCACCCCCCCCCCCCCCCCCCCAATGTAAGCTCGTTTTACTTATCTATCTTGACCCTCAGATCATTTAATATATGTGAAGGAACTGTTTTATTTAACGACGCACTCAACACATTTTATTTACGGTTATATGGCGTCGGACATATGGTTAAGGACCACACACAGATATTGAGAGAGGAAACCCGCTGTCGCCACTTCATGGGCTACTCTGTTCGATTAGCAGCAAGGGATCTTTTATATGCACCATCCCACAGGCAGGATAGTACATATCACTGCCTTTGTTACACCAGTTACACCGAGACATAGCCCAATGGGCCCACCGACGGGAATCGATCCTAGATCGATCGCGCATCAGACGAGTGCTGTACCACTGAGTTACGTCCCGCCCCTTAATATATGACTACAGTTGTGCAGTATATGACAACAAATGTAATGAATATAACTCCCATACATATCACATATTGTCTATATACATAATATGAAATATAAAACCTTTACTTTACCATTATACATGTACACATAATCATGTTATAATTTTATTATTGTTGTATATTGTAAGACGATGATTCAAGGCACCCCAATCTTGACATTGCTAGTGATCTGGGGGTAAAAAGGTTTAGAAAAAAATCCATTATGAACAGAGGACACTAGTTTCCAGAAAATTTTGGTGGTGGTATTCCAGTATCCTTCCACTGCTTGCTATGAGAATTTTATTCATCTATGTTTCATTCTGGGTTACGACAACTATTATCTTGAGAACGTTGCAGGATTCCGCTGATAACGCGTCAAATGTTCCTTTGAAATGTTCATTCTGGTCAACGTTTGGTCGGGCGTTGTGATTCCAGGCACCGTACCCATCTTGGTGGGAGCTTGCTTTTATCGACTGTTTTTCTTATAGAATTGATTGTACAGAGTCAAAACGTATCCCAAGAGATCAGTCATAGCTAAGCGGTGGACAACCTCAATTTGAGGTCCCGTGCTTATAGACTTTAATAACGCCATTCACATTTTGTGACGTCCTTAAAGATTTGAGTCTAGACTCTAAAGTTGTATAAATACAGGTCCCGAGACTGCATTTAATTTATTTATTAGGACGGGACGTAGCCCAGTGCTAAAGCGATAGCTCGGTCTTGGATCGATCCCCGTCGGTGGCTCCATTGGGATATGATTCGTTATAGACAGTACACAACAACTGGTATATCCTGTCTGTGGGATGGGGTATATAAAAGATCCCTTGCTACTAACGTGGAAATTCTGCAAGTGTCCTCACTACGACTATATGTCAACAATTGCCAAATGGTCGATATCCCGATGATTAATAAAGCAATGCCATCTGGAGGTGTCGTTAAACCAAAACAGACTGTAACTTTAAATCATGACTATATGTCATATTCTGTGCTTGTGCTGCCATACAGTCCATTTTTTAATAGCTGAATATGAAACACATTCATTCCCACGTGCGGGTTTCATGTGTTTATTAACTTCCTTTGCTTATATCCTCTTTTTCAGAAGTCATTTAATAACCGCTCGTTTGTCGGTTCTCTTCATGTTGTTTGGGGTTTTTTTTCTAATCATATCAAACTTCTGAAGTTGATTTCTTGAAAAAACACATAATGTTATCAATCTACTATCAGGTGTCCTTTCTTCTAACAGATTATTATTTTTATGAGTTCAAACTACTGATAACTATAGAAAGCAATTTACGTCAGGCCACAAACTGGTATCTGAATAAATACTCCAACGTTGTACATCAACAAAAACATCATGTAGTCACTCTCAAAACAGTGAATAGATGATACGGTAAACACAGATTTTATCGCCGGCCTCGTTAGTGTAAAGTTTAGTCATCGGTTTTAACGCAGGTAGGTACCAGGCTCGCATCTCAATCTCGGCTTTGTTGTACTTCTTTCGCACTAACCATTTACCACTGTCCTGGACAGAGAGCCCAGAGATATAGACCTTAATTGGATAGAAATACGAAGTTAAAGTTGAAATTAATAAATAGATAAAATATTAAGTATTAAGTATCAGAAAATTGCTTCTTAAAAAAAAAAATTACACTGAGTGAATGAATGAATAAATGAAGGAAGAAAGAAATGAAGAAAGGAATGAGGAAGCTAGCAAGAGAGCGAGTGAGTGAGTGAATGAATGAAGAAATGAATGAACGAATAATGACACCCCAACACGAACAATACTATGCAAAGGGTATCAAATTTGCAATCCAGCATAAAGTAACATTTGTTGAACAAATTATTTATGGTTTAGCAATCAATTTGTAAACAGACTATCAGATTCTTCTCATCATCATTAAACTACGCCAAAAACGACAACAGATCAGCAAAAAACTATTTATTATAGATTTTAGACACCAACATTACACAGATCAGTGATCTTGGAATCAATTGAAAAAAACAATTAAGAGACACTAGTGAGTATATGCGGTATTCTTCACTATCAGGAAATATTGCCATCTCTTCACAATGTTACTAAAAAGCATTCACATAAAGGTTTAACTTTAAGTATTTTTATATACCACAGCAATTATTTAGGTAATTTTTGGCGCTTTTTAACTTCCATTTGTGCTATTGGAACAATGCTATGATACAAAAGGAAGTTTAAAGCGTTTTTTGTATATCTTGCTAAACAAAAACAAACTGTAGATCATCTTTATTTTATTATTTTGTGTGTGCGTTAAAGTTTGTTTTGATTAACGACACCACTAGACCATATTGATTTATGAATCATCGGGTATTGGATGTCAAACATTTGGTAATTGTGACATATAGTCTTAGAGAAAAAACCTGCTACATGTTTCCTATTAGTAGCAAAGGATTTTTTATATGCACCATCCCACAGACAGAATGGTACATACCGCGGGCTTTGAAACACCAGTCGTGGTGCACTGGCTAGAATGAGAAAGAGGCCAATGGGCCTACCGATTGGAATCAATCCTAGACCGACAGCGCCTCAACGAGCGCTTTATCACTTGGCTACGTCCCGTCCTTGTGTGTGTGTGTGTGTGTGTGTGTGTGTGTGTGTGTGAGAGAGAGAGAGAGAGAGAGAGAGAGAGAGAGAGAGAGAGAGAGAGAATGAATGAATGGATGAATGAATGAATGAATGAATGTTTAATGACACTGCAGCACGAGAGAGAGAGAGAGAGAGAGAGAGAGAGAGAGAGAGAGAGAGAGAGAGAGAGAGAGAGAGATTCAGTAGAGAAACAGCTCTGGATTTGTCCAATATGTTATTCATATATAGAGATATGTTGGCTGGGATATATTCTTTTTTAAGTACAAAATGTGTAGTTTTTTTATATTTCTAAATTCGTTTACTAGTTTCTCTTACTATATTCAGAGGGATTTTTAAACGTATTGTTGTGCTCTGACGTACAGATTAAAAATGTAAAAAAATATATATACTAGTATATATAAGCGATGAGTTTTAGGTTACTCTTAAGAAATATGATCTTTCGAAACTGTTGCGAACTCGAAATACACAGCAAACGGCAATCATAGCCGTAATAAATCAAGAAATTCCTTCTCAAGTGACAATCCTGGATGTATGGAAATTGTAATAAAATCTAAAAGCATTTATCATTGGTTTGTTCACTGCATACTGAAAAATAGTAGATTCTGGCCGGCAGAATGTTATGCAGTTTGGATGTTCATAGAAAGTTTGGTCTAAAATAAGTGCGTCTTATTCGCGGAATTACCGATGCTTTTAGAGTTATTCACGAATTCTCCCGAGGGAATTTCCGTATTCCGCCAGAGCTGGAGTGTTCTTCTTGATTCACACTCCATATTAAACGTATTTATTACTATTCCCTTGCTTATACTGATGGATAGAACACAAAACACACTTTGTGGTCTGAGTTTGTGTGTTTATATATGCCTTCTTTGTACTTACCTGATGCCGCATTTCGCAACGATCTTTTTGCGCTCGGGTCCAGTCGACTACCGTATACACGTCTAAAATACACCCTCAATAGGACTCCGCCATCTTTGTCACTTAACACATTAGTAGCTACATACCTACCTACACGGCGGCAGTGTATATAGCCACAGCTAACGAGGGCTGCTACCTATGCCGCAGTCGTATTTAGGGGGGGAAAGCCTGTGTACGGTCACAACGGGTTACATATAATATAGCCATGTACATTTGTGTGTGTGTGTGTATGTATGTGTGTGTGTGTGTGTGTGTGTGTGTGTGTGTGTGTGTGTACATGTGTATATATACACGTAACATAGACTCAGCAGAAAAAAATAATCATATGTGCTTGTACACAGACATCATATTAATGATCGCCTTTGATATATCAGTCGTAGAGCACTAGATGCAGGTACGGTAAGTTTAAGCACGCCACTAGTACACATTGATTAACTAATCAAGCATTTGTCAAACATTTGGTAATTCTGACACGTAGTCATCAGAGGAAACCCGATACATTTTTCCCAATGCAGCAAGGGATCTTTTATATTCACTTTCCCACAGACAGGAAAGCAAACACCATGGCCTTGGGCCAGTTATGATGCATTGGCTGGAACGAGAGGAAAAAAAACAATCAGTTAAATAGATCCGCCGAGGTGGTTCGATCTTGCGACGCAAGCACCTCAAGCGAGTACTCAACCGACTGAGCTAAATCCCGCCCCTAGATGAAGGAGAACTCAGTGATTCCTCCGAGACATGTCGATCTTATGACCTGCGGTACCTCAAGTCAACGCTTCAACCTAGGAGCTGCCACGCGTTTTCCTCTCGTGTCCTCAACTCATTTCGGTTTCTTACGTATAACGAAATAATACATTTTCATTTTTCAAACCTTCCAGCACGCCACTTTATCAAAGGCTATATGTTCCAGTTATCGGCCCCTGGTGGGTTGCGTTTGTCAAAGGTGCAAGGTGTAACCATGGATACGTAAATAATTATTAAGAATAATATCCCCATATGGTATTCGGCGGATTGAAAAATTAGATAAAAGCTTTGTTCTGTAATTAGATGCTGTGCTTGAAAGCTGCTGCAGAAGTCGTCTGCTGTCGGGAAGTGGTCCGAGACAGAGTCGAGGATGTCGTGCACATGTCAGTGCAGATGCTTTGACGAAGTGCTAGATTTGTACGGCTTTCGTGTTTTTAAAATATAAATATCAGCCTCGCCTACAGCTGTAGCCATCCATTAGTACGTGTATGGGGGTGAGGGGAGACAGCTCTGGCCAATACATATCGTGCCAGTGAAAAGTAGGATGTGATTACGGTTCCGACGCCATGTACTTGGCACGCAATGCAGGTGAGTGGGCCCAGCAGAGAGGATTGAATGATAATAACCAAAAATAGAAGAGCGTGTTGTAGAGAAGCAGATCTGTGCACCATGATCGTAACCAGTAATGGTGGTGCAGTGGTTAAGTCATCGGTGTCAAAGCTGGTATGTGCTGGTTTCAAATCTCAGTACCGACCGCAATCCAAAGTGATCATTAAGTTTTAAATAAACTTTGTAAACACTAACAGTACTATGAGGCCTAACATAGCTATTTCCACTCATTTATTTGAGAGAACATCGTGTAAAACGTATCGTATTGTCACGGCTATATTCAGCATGTGTCGAAGAACAATTTAAAAACATTTGATTGGCTGTTCTATGGTGATGACCTATATGTCAAATCCAAACCCACAACTAAATGGAAACTACAGATGACGATATCTACCGATAATGTACAAGTAAACTGTCCAAGCATTAGTTAAGTCTGGTTTTAGATGTTATGCACCTGTGTCCGTTAAATACCATTTATATTACAATACAAATCGTTATTTAAAAATGTATCCAACTTCCTCTTCTCGTTTCAAACAACTCGCCGTACGATAAAATGTATAACGACCAGTCGAGAAGCATCTAACCCCATCTTTACGCCCTCTTACGATTTGATTATTTCTGAAATAGCCTTAAAATGAATAGTTTCTATCACTGATGTTGGTGATGCATCTGGTCCTATGAGGAAACCCATACCTTTAGTGTGGACAATTTATCATCGCAACCTGACATTTATCATTAGTATCTACAGTCCCTCTGAGGCCATTGTGTCCACGTCAAAGACGCTCGCAAGTTTCACTAGTAGATTGACATTTTCAACTCCTGAAAACCACAATGGGAAGGGATTATTATCGAAGAGCCGTGTTCTCAAATCACCAATATGGCATCGCATTGCCATCAAACGATGTTTTCTTGTATTTGGGGTATAACATATACTTCTTCCAACTTTTCTAAAATAAACTGCACATTCAATAATATTAAGTTGTGGTAGAGGTATTCAAGTTTATAAGTAATGACACACAGGGTAGTGCTCTTCATCAATCCACACACACACACACACGCACACACACACACACACGCACGCACACGCACGCACGCACACACACACACATACGCGGGCGCACCTACACACTTGAAAAAAATTCAATTTATATAACAAAGGTAATATTCCTATTCAAATTGATCGATCTCAAAATATGTGTTTTTGTCGAACGGGACAGTGAATATGATAATGTATGCAAGAAGACGATCATTGTATGCAAAAAGACGATAAAGATATGCAAAAAGGTTATAAAGGAATGCAAAAAGATGATCATGGTATACAAGATGACGATCATGATATTCACAAGAAGATGGTTAAAATTAAGGTATGCAAGAAGACGTGCTACAGCCGCTCACTCGGTCAATAATTACACCTGGTGGGGAAGTTGGTTTCTAATAACCGCTTCATTGGCCGCAAACATAGCAATGTATGCTGTCATAGTATGATACCACAGCTAACGATGTAGTAGGTGGCGTTATAGCCGTTCTGTTAAACCGAACCCAGGTGCTGAACGGAATAACTGACCGTGTACATCCGCAAAATCTATACACAGTACAGATAATTTCAGAGTTTTACATTTCAAAATACATCCTGATATATTGGAGTTGACAGCTGATGACGTTGTGTTTTAAGACGACAGAACTGTGTACTCTTGCCTCTTTAAGAGCACTAGGAACACCTGGAGTCCTCCGTTTTATCATGCCGCTACCGGTACTAGTCGTCACTTTTGTGTTATTTTACTAGGTAATGGCCAGAAAGTGCTCCATTACAGATACGTATATCATCGTTTACAAAGTTCCATTTCAGATTATTCTCAGTAGCCTGTTAACACATTATCTTTGTAATGGTAGTTTTATTCATTATCTCCTGATATTAAAGGATAGGAAGGTTTAAAGATATCCAGACATTTGGTTTTCATCCACGCTATCGGGCGTCTAACGTGTTAACTATCTGACTGACTGACAGACAATTGCTATATTATTTGCAAAACACTGGATGGAGCGATAAAAGACCAAATAGGAATGTGTGTTAAAGTCATTAACTCTTGTTCCTAAGGTACATACCTTTTTTGATTGGAATAAAATGCTTTTTGGGCTACTACAAACACCAGGACGACCAAAATCACATTGAATTTACCAAACTTGATAATTAAAACATTAAACAATGTAGATATCTGTAATAATCAAAATTATTTCACACTGTCTAATGCCAGGGGTCCGTGCCTTTAAGAAGGTATCATCAAACAAAACACCACACCTGGTTTTCATATATATAAACACTATGATTTGTGTTGGATTTACAAACTGGTTTTCATATATATAAACACTATGACTTGAGTTGGCTTTACAAACTGGTTTTCATATATATATAAACACTATGACTTGAGTTGGCTTTACAAACTGGTTTTCATATATATAAACACTATGACTTATGTTGGCTTTACAAACTGGTTTTCATATATATAAACACTATGATTTGTGTTGGCTTTAGAAACTGGTTTTCAGATATATATAAACACTATGACTTGTGTTGGCTTTACAAACTGGTTTTCATACACAAACACTATGATTTGTGTTGGCTTTAGAAACTGGTTTTCATACAGAAACACTATGACTTGTGTTGGCTTTACAAACTGGTTTTCATACAGAAACAGTATGGTTTGTGTTGGCTTTACAAACTGGTTTTCATACAGAAACACTATGACTTGTGTTGGCTTTACAAACTGGTTTTCATACACAAACACTATGGTTTGTGTTGGCTTTACAAACTGGTTTTCATACACAAACACTATGGTTTGTGTTGGCTTTACAAACTTGTTTTCATACAGAAACACTATGACTTGTGTTGGCTTTACAAACTGGTTTTCATACAGAAACACTATGACTTGTGTTGGCTTTACAAACTGGTTTTCATACACAAACACTATGGTTTGTGTTGGCTTTACAAACTGGTTTTCATACACAAACACTATGATTTGTGTTGGCTTTAGAAACTGGTTTTCATACAGAAACACTATGACTTGTGTTGGCTTTACAAACTGGTTTTCATACAGAAACAGTATGGTTTGTGTTGGCTTTACAAACTGGTTTTCATACAGAAACACTATGACTTGTGTTGGCTTTACAAACTGGTTTTCATACAGAAACACTATGGTTTGTGTTGGCTTTACAAACTGGTTTTCATACACAAACACTATGGTTTGTGTTGGCTTTACAAACTGGTTTTCATACAGAAACACTATGACTTGTGTTGGCTTTACAAACTTGTTTTCATACAGAAACACTATGACTTGTGTTGGCTTTACAAACTGGTTTTCATACACAAACACTATGATTTGTGTTGGCTTTACAAACTGGTTTTCATACAGAAACACTATGACTTGTGTTGGCTTTACAAACTTGTTTTCATACAGAAACACTATGACTTGTGTTGGCTTTACAAACTGGTTTTCATACAGAAACACTATGACTTGTGTTGGCTTTACAAACTTGTTTTCGTACAGAAACACTATGACTTGTGTTGGCTTTACAAACTTTGGGCCAAATTTACAAAGCCTGTTTTAGTCTTATACGCGTGGAACTATATGGACCGATTTTACGAATCCTGTTTTTCTGAAACACAGGTGTTTAAGCATTGTAAATGTACGTAGTTGCACGCATGTAAGACATAAACAGGCTTTGAAAATTCGGCCCAAAATATTTGCAATGCTTAAACACCTGCGTTTAAGAAAAACAGGCTTTGTAAAGTCGGTCCCACTGCTTTGAATTATTATCAATCGTATATCACAACGCTTAGGTCAGTGTTACGCCGCGGGCTCGATCTCTCTGATTAAGTGTCCGATTGACCACCAGGTGCAATATAATTATTGATCAGTTAATTGATTTTACCCGCGTGATTAACTCACTTAGTAAGAACAGTCCAGACTATGACATCCACTGTTCAATATTTCATTAAAAACAAAACTTGAATTAAGGAGACTATCCTGAGATTTTAGCCCTAATTTCGTTCAGCCGTTGGACGAAATAATTAATTTGTACGTACGAAATTTATTTATATAAAAGTCGATACTGAGATGTTACAAAACATTGTGATGTTCAGAAATGCATTAATTATAGATATATTCATATTCTAAGTAAAAAAATGTAAGTACATTGTAATTTTTTTAATCATGTAATAATATTTTATTTGCCAAAAAAACTTTTAAAATGGAAACAAACTCAGTATATTTCCGTTAACAAATGATGTTACTGATTTATAAGCATATAAATGTGTTTTTAAATTTTCACCGCAAGTGCACTTTTAATAACGGCTATTTGTTTTATACGTTTCGTGTACTGGTAGTGGCAGAATGCGTATGGCCACCTGACGCTAACTAAAAGCTGGGAATTTATAGCATGAAGACTCGACTTATATTCTTTTTAAAAAAATGTTTTAGCTAGGACGCTGCAGATAATCAGTATATTAGCTGCGATCATTGGCTGTTCCGTTAATTAATTAGTTACTAGTAGTTAAGCGTTTAACTACATGCAGAATACGATTTTCTTCCTTTTCTGTTGGGGGGGGGTCGAGGGTATAGTTGTTTGGGGATATTGTTGGGGGTTTTTGTGGGGGTTTGGGGGGGGGTTGGGGGGGTTGGGGGGAGGTTGTTGAATTAAGTTAGATTGACCACGTCACGCTACCTCCAAATTTTATCTTGTATTTATTTATTTTCGTATTCGAAAACGTGCCGTTTTGTAAACTGAAGACTAATATGGAATAACGTTTTGTATTGTTTTTAAATAAGTAACACAATCAAGATAATACATTACGACTCTGATACAGTACTTGCTTGTAGAAGAGATTTTTTTTCTTCTTCAAATTGACATATATCTTTGAATGTAATAAATATACAAGTAAACAAAAATATTAATAAATTGTTTGAAGGATTAAGAAGATGAAAAATCAATATTGATTTTTTTTTGTATTCAATTAAACACTTGGTTAACTATCCTTTCGAGATCTGAGACAGTGTTTTGTCTGTCGTGTATTTTAACTTAGTTATTATTACAATGCTTCATGCTTTTCAGGTTCACAGTGGTAAATGAAATTATGACACTGAGTGTCAGTAAATTAGTTTAGGTTTGGTGGTTGTTTTAAACTGTATCACTTTAGATAGGTTTTCTTAACATATGGACAAAAGATATCTATGCTTGTTTTTTATTATTCTATTACATTTTAAACCGATATCGCTAAATAAATAAACAAATATCTACATATATAAATGTAGATATTTGTTTATTTATTTAGCGATATCGGGTTAAAATGTAATAGAATAAGACAAAACAAGCTTAGATATAGTAAAATTTAGATTTTCTATCATGTTTGGAATAGCCCGCTCAGAAAATACGTATGATAATTTTGTCAAAATTATTTCGTAACAAAAAACATATAATAACTTATGTATATGTATCATTTATAAGCGCCATATCATGTTTGGCTGGTACATTTGAATACGAATTTCTGAACATGATATATGGGGATATTTGTTATTTGACTGCATACATTAATTCTTTTAAGCTGATTAATTTAACTTAATGTACTTAATTATCTATATATCTATCTATATATATATATATATATATTGTTCACGAACTAGCTATGGATATAAATGAGCTCAGTGGGATTTGTACCAACTCCATTTATTTAGACAATTAATTCATACTTAGTTACTTAGTGTTTGTTTTTGGGTATGTGTGAATACTAAGGTCGTATGTATGTACCATGTTTACTGCATTGTAGGGAAATTTACCTATTTATTTACTTTATTTTAAATCAAACATTGGTTTTAGAAGTCGTTAAAATTACAGGCCATTTTAAAGCATAAATTAATAGGTGTAAAAGTTTGTATATGACAAATCTTTATTACAGAACTTTACAAAAAATATATATATTTCAGTCGAAATATTAGTTTCATCTATAAAAACATAAAATACTTCTTTCTGTCAATCGAAAATGAATACTAGCAGTTTATGTAGCTTTGGCGGGTTTCTTCTGTCGTTCTTTAGACCGTACATTGCAACCAACGTGCAATTTAGAAACCAGTTATTAGTATGTACCTAAACATCAATTATTTTTCCTTTTACTGTTCGTTCTGAAGAAAATGTCAATATATCTCGAATAACATTTAAATGACTTTACAACTTAAATTGTACAAAGTATTATTGTATGCGTTCGTGCAACTAAATACAGTGATAAGTTTTAGGTATTGAAGCTGCTAAAATTTAGAAAGCTCAAAAACAATACTTCTCCAAGTTTCATAAATCATTTACTTCTATATGTTGCTTATTCTAATTCACATTTAGTAGCAATGGAATGTAATAAAAAATAATGGAAACGATGATGGATGGCATCTTGCAAAGGGAATACAGAAATGCTCTACCATGATACATAATTCATTATTATTGCAACATTTCGCATGGCGTTTCTATATTACCCGAGAACAGTATTCTAGCCGTGGTATAAATAGCACTAATTTGTACGACTTTCTCTTTGATGACCAGATAAAAATAACAAGTATTTATTGTAAAATTAGCTGCAAAATTTTTATTATTATCCATTAAAAGTCAACACATTGCAAACTTGAATACAGTTTATAGTTTTTAGGTAAATTTATGAGTAAAATGGTTTAGGGTGTCAAGCGTTTCAGAATGAAACATTATTATACTTATTATACATTTTTATACATAAAATATTCGGACAACATAAATTACAACTTTTAAAACAGAAACGAAATCCGAGTTTTTACAAACAGTATCCAAAACGAATATGGATACCGACAATAATCATATAATTTCCCTTGTGTGCAACCGATATCAATAATATATAACTGAATGGTCTTACCTCTCCCAGCCTTGGTATTGTTCTTCTAAAATAATCAGGATCTACGTATTATATGTTCTTGCTTGTTCCTAGTCCCGAGTTTGGTAATACGTGTGGTCGTTTAGCTGTATTTTCTAATGGTAGCGTAACACTTTTTTTCCAACCAGTTTTAAATTAACTTGAAAACGTCCCGCTCTTATACACTGCGCCTTCAAACTGCTACGCCACCACAGGTGAACTGATGAATTCCTGCCTTGGTCGTATCGACTGGTAACTGCCATACACGGCAAAAGGATGGGTCTATGTTCCGCGCATGCCTTACCCGAGTCGCCCACTCCGTCATGAATTATATAGCATGCGCAGAGGTTCTGTCAGAAATCGAATTTCATTAAAAGCTTTGAATCGTGTGCTTTTTCTGTTGTTGTGATTTTAATGTATCGATACTGATAGAAATGTGCTCTCCGGACTGGTTGCTCCGCTCACTGGTGCGCTGCTGGGGAATCGGGTTTTGCGGCCAATCCCGCCATTTCTGTGCAGACCGTGGCAATTGTCAAATGGCTCCAATGATCAAGATGTCTGTCATGTTATCAGCCTGTGTTCGGTGTGCAAATCTCCACTGAATGAGCAATCATTATGAAATAACATGGCAAATCAATCACTTTCGTATATTTCGTTCATGTGTCGACACTGAAATGAAATTAACTTTAGTGTACACTTATCTGCGTAAGCACCAAGAAAAAGACAGTTATGATAATGTTTCAAAATGTCTGTACATGATAAACAAGCATAACCGTCAGAAGGGACTGATGGCGGGGTGGGGGTTAGTCAGCTATTAATTCATCCTTCAACTTAGGTAAAAGAATCATTTGCCTTTCAACTGGGGGATGCGAACGCATATCCTGAACACCATAATTCAGAGTTGTGGGAGCAGTACCAGTCTCTGTTTTCCACACCTATGGTAATTCTTTTCTGAGGTTCATTAAGACCTGTGTATCTTCCATATTTTAAGGGTGAATATCACAAAGACGATAATTGTAACATATCTGGTTAAAGCTGCTACACATAACCTACACATTTATATGCACAGATATAAATACCTCACCCTCAAAATTAATAGGAAAAGGTAATGTTATGTTGTTCATTTTGGATATAACATATAATGTCCTTTACTACCCTAGTTCCGCATGCCACCAGCTCAATGCACGCACATGGAACATACTTAATCTAACAATATTGCTTACATATTCTAGAGTAAGTATCTGTCCTGTTTTGTTAATTTTGTGTGATTTACATCCACATAACACGATCTAAGTACACGAACAGAACGAAGGCGGGTTTAAACCTTTTTTATTGAAGTTATAGGGGTTTTTTTTAAACCTCTCATGCAGATAGTAGACCACTGTCAATATATGAAATGGTTGATGTGACCAAACGTATGCTTGAAAATTAGTTCCGTATAAATGCATCCTCGGTAGTAGTATCTTCAGAGTATTCTGTTCTTCTTGAAACATTCTTAAAGGGACATTTCTGAGTTTGCTGCACTTTTTAAGATGTTATCGACTAACAAAGACTTTTTAACGATTGTAACGACATATCAAATATATTTTTCTGCATAAAATATTAGTGGCTGTATATTAAACGTGTTTCTGATCGTTCTAATGTTTGTACTAGGTTAAATTTCATTTTATTTCCAAAATATATTTTTTTCGTACGTACGAAATTATTTGAAGACAAAATCCAGTTTGGGCTTCTTACAAATATAAAGACGACCAGAACAACATTGAATATACAGACACTGATATTTTAAACCATAAAATATATTTAATATGTAAGTTTAATCGTAGAAATATTTTATTAGTCGGAAACATCTTACAATGCAACAAACTCAGGAATGTCCCTTTAACCTAATTTTGTCAGTTTCGTTTTATGATTTAGTGGCACCAACATCCTTGGCTAATTTAGGTGGTCCACTATCTAATATCCGGTATGCTACGTGTTCTCTTACTTTATGTTAGGACCTCTATGTGACAAATTAGACACGTCTCGCCATCCGTTTACAGTTATATTCTGAATGCTTAAATATTAAAAGATATACTCGAAATTGCAACTTTAAGACTAGTATAGCATTGGGTAATTGGGTATTCCAGTGAATAAAATTACGTGTTTTTCGAAAATAGGCCTATTGAGTATAAATGAAAAATAATTATTATTAGATAATAAACACATTTTATACAAACTGAAATAAAATGTTAAAAACTCAACCCAGATGATATATTCATATTTCTGAATCATCACTAATGGAATGGCAGCTTGTTTGTCTCTTTCTTGTGTTTCCTATTTGCCCTAATGCTGCTGAATGTGAAAAACCTGAGACTGATGGCTGCTATTAACTAAAACAGTTTAACACGGTTGTATTTTATTAATATCCTTATCCTTTTGCAAGACACATTTGTTCTCCAAAAAAATATATCTATTTATGTATTAGTTGGTTTGGTTTGGTGTGTGGGTGGGGGGTTATGGAAGAACAAATTTTGAAGGTATAGTTGATATTTGACGTGAAAAAAAATCGGAAATGGAAATCTTAGAACCCGCATCAAAACGTGGATCGGACTGATGACGCTGTCGCGTGATTTCTATTTTAATGTTCGGTTTACTTTATTCATTTATTGTGTGTAACAATTTTTTGTGAACGTAAATATATTTTACAAGACCATCTAATGATTCAGCAGATGAAATCGTGTGGTCATTATTAGTAGTAGTAATAGTTGTTGTGGTAGTAGTAGTAGTAGTAGTAGTAGTAGTAGTAGTAGTAGTAGTAGCAGTAGCAGTAGTTGTAGTAGTAGTAGTAGTAGAAGTAGCAGTAGTTGTAGTAGCAGTAGTTGTAGTAGTAGAAGTAGTAGTAGTAGTAGTAGTAGTAGTAGTAGTAGTAGTAATATTATATTACAATGTAAATCAGTTAAAGGGACATTCCCGAGTTTGCTGCATTGTAAGATGTTTCCGACTAATAAAATATTCAATGTGTTTCTGGTCGTATATTTTTTAGGAAATAAAATGAAAATTAACCTAGTACAAATATTAGAACGATCAGAAACACGTTTAATATACAGCCACTAATATTCTAAACAAGAAAATATATTTAATATGTAAGTTTAATCGTAGAAATAATTTATTAGTCGATAACATCTTAAAACATTGCAGCAAACTCGGGAATGTCCCTTTAACCAAAGTAGTCAACAAGTTTTTTTGTATCACTTAGGAAGTTGACTTAAGGCGTTCTATTGTTATACAGAGATGATAAAACTACAATTAATGTGTGATTGTGGTCCTCGCCCACCTGGACCTGGTGTTGGTACAACCTCTCTTCTGCTAACACTGCTGTTGAACGTGCACTTATGACAGGACGAGTCAAACCATGATGTTCAATTATATCAGGCTTTATTGCAAACATTGCGCCATTCACCGGAGAGAAATGCGAGACTTTTAGTAGTAAATACATCAATAAGAGACGCTACTGTCCTCTTTAAATATATCGGCGAATAGTACCGTAATGCTATGCATAAAAGTGAATGCGACGGGTGTGCCCGGGTGTGGGTATTTGTTAGAGAAATGCCGAGATGTGGGAGTATTCTAAATGGTATTTTGTCAAATGTTCTGGTTCTGGAGTTAGGCTTCCGTTCAGCAGCGATTGTCGTGGGTGGATGCAAGACGTCTTGTTAATGAAAAGGAAAGTTTGTTTGGCAACACAGACGCACATCAATTGCACATTAATCAGCGACTGTCAGGCGTCGATCTTCGCATCTACCAGCGCTCTATCACCGAGTTAAATCTTGCAATATAATCGCTTAAAATAATAATAATAAATACACTACACTGAACCGAAAAGCGTAACATCCTTAACATCATCTCTTTTTCTTCTTTTTGGTTGGTTGTTTTTTTGGGGGGTTGGGTTGTTTTTTTTGTTTTTGTTTTTATAATTTATTTTTTTTTTTTTTTTTTTTATTCTGCGGTTGGAAACCCTGGTGAATTTCATTAATTATTCATCCCTGAATACATTCAAATTTATTAAAAATACATTATCTGTGTTTGAAGTTCATTTTAACAAACAGCCTACGTTACGTTTCACGAAGAATAAACCTCTTTATTTTAAAATATTTTTAAAACTTTATTTCTCAAAAAAAAGATTCTACAGCAAATAATTTTCACTTTGAAGGTTTTTTTTTGCCGACATGATTTTTACTAATCAAGAAAAAAATAAAGCAATAGAATAGCACATCTCAGCTCATTCTAAACCACGGCTATTTTGGTGTCTCATAAGAGGTTATTTCAACACTTTGGTTAAGTAAAGGGAAAACCATCTACAGTCATACAGTCTACTTAATAGAGTATACTCCTCGAATGTCTTGTAATATCATAATTTATCAGCACGAGTTGATAAAAGTATGAAATCCGAGGCTTGCCGAGGATTTGTATACTTTTATCATAGAGTGCTGATAAATTATGATATCACAAGACACAATGAGAGTGAGTATTTTTTATCATCCATTATCATTCTTTTCATTTGCAACAATTGTAAACAATGTCAGTAATGTGGGTTGAATGTCACTATATTTGGCAGCGGTAGGCTCACCGAGGGAAAATGATACTATTCGGTCTTTACACCTTCTTGAAAAAAATTTCACATATTATAGATATATCCTTATATTACTGGAATGTCCAAAAAATCACATGTCACCGGACAAACTTTTTATCCACGGACCATAAAGTGAATAGGTGTATGAATCACTATGACGTTTCCTTTTTTCCGTGTGTAGTGTAATTAATCATGTTTTATATCCATTAACCATATTTAATTTTAAACGTGTTTGTAATGGAACAAAGAGAGCAGTAGTTGTGTTGTTTAAAATGACATCCAACAGACACACAAGTACATATCTTCACTACTAAAACAGAGTTTTAAATACATTGGAACTAAAGGAAAAAGTGACTTTTTAAAACATTTACTGACTATTTACTTTATAATTGTATACAGAATCTAAAAGTCATTACACCTTTTTCATTTTTGCACATATAATATTGCTGGACGAGTAAATCAATATAAGATATAGATGAAACTTTTTTACAGTCAGAGCTTGAAATACCCCATACATAGATACAAATTCATAAAAAGTCCACCATAAATCGTTTGAGCACTTTTGTTTTAAAAACAGTTTCATTTGAGTGATTAACTATGTTCTTAAAAACACAAACAGTACAAATAACATTATGTTCCATTAAAAAAATATCCATTGTGGGTTTGGGTGGGACTGGGGTCGGGGTGGAGAATGGGGAAGGACGGGGGAATATTCCCACATATCTGAATCTACTGAAACTGATATCATAAAATGATCTGCCTGTCAAACGTGACGAACTAGTCAAACAAATTACACTAAGATACGTGGTATTTTATTGAATAGGAAGCCAAAATGAGTCCTGTGATTGCCGTCCATTTAGGACTAACATCATATATATTTTTTGTAGTTTTATTTAAAGGAACATTCCCTAGTTTTTAAACACTAAGGCTTATTTTTTACTATTAGAGCCCTTTTTTATAACTGAAATCATACTTTACTTCGATTTTATTTTTCAGAGTATCCATTTCCGTACATTCGAAGTGTTTATTGTCATCCTGGTGTTCTTAATGTCACAAAATGTATTTCTCATATTTATCACTTATGGAGTCGAGTTTTGGTCTCTTTTTAGAGGGTATTTCACCATTTCAAAGTCACAGACTCATGTTTCACTCAATTGTAACTTTATCCAGATGTGTTACAGGTTTGTAGACTTAAACTAAACTTAGTGTTAATTTACACGGGTTGAAACTAGGGTATGTCCCTTTAATTTCACAGAACAACGTTTGTTTTTGCCAAAACCGTTTTCTTTTTTTCCCTACGTTGACACAAACAAAAAATATATACCGTCCCGTCTTGCCATTTCGTGGTACTCACCAATTCGGGGTATTTCCCAAAAACGTGATATCTCTCAACAGTTCATGTGTATTGCGCCACCTAGCGAACGTTTCTGAAGGGAAAGCGTCCCTGGATACCGGAGAACAAAATGTTCAAGATTGCATCAGTTAATGTAAGTATTATTAAACTACATTGTCAAACAAGTAAAATACACTGCATTTTATACCACTGAGCAAAACAAAGTACCGAAGTTAGTACAAGACCTGTAACATGCATGGGCGGATCCAAGGGGGGGGGGGGGGGACCAGGGGGACGCGTCCCCCCCAAAAATTGTTCAAGTGCCCTCAAAATGTCCAAGTGCCCTTTTTGTTTGTAGAATTTTTTTTTTTTTAAGTAAACAATAATTATATTGTAGATAAATGAAATCAAGATTTTCGTGTACATGCGCAAGCTTGCAGATATGTGTCTGTTTTATTGAGTCTCAATGGGGCCCCATTGAGGTTCTAACGCGAGTTTTACTTCATTATTGTAGTATATTATACGTATTGGAATTCATTCAATATCAAACTTGAGTAAGTACGAGTCAATGTGCCCTTCTTTTTTGGTCCCCCCCTAAAAATATTTCCTGGATCCGCCCATGACATGAAAATTTATGCATCGTCTGCTTTACCTTGTTATTGTAAATTGTATTCACATGATGTATGTGACGTGGTTTTTCACCAATTTTTAAAACTATGGAATCGCATAAGGGCAGTCTCTTATATCTGATTCCTTTTTTTTTGTAGGATTTCACATCACTTCATAAAAAGCGCTATCGATCATATAGCCCTACTCAACTTAAAAATGCATATGAAGATGACACTGAAAAAAGGAACTTTGGTATATAAGACTGCCAGGCTGTATTCCGTTCCTGAACAAACATTCAGAGATTATTTCTCCAGACACGACAAGGTCCGAACCTGGTCCAATGTTTTCCTTGGAAGAAGAAAACAAACTGGTAGAACATTTGAAGTTGATGGCGTCTGTTGGCTATGGCTACACAAGAGCGCAGGTTTTAAATCTTGGACCCGACTATGCCACCCACTTAAACAAACGGCCACACGATTGCAACTCTCTTTCTCTACAGTGGTTTTATGGGTTCATGGGAAGATGGCCAGAATTAAAGTTGAGACGACTCAAATCCTTGTCAGAGCTTCGAGCTTACGCTACTTCAGAGGAAAGCATAACGAAATATTTTGATGAACTGGAGACAATTCTTGAAAAGTATGACCTCAAATCATCACGCACCTCCGTATGTTGTAGGATCCACAGAGGAGGTTCCAATTGAAATATCGCCAGAAAGATCATCCACAGTCACTATGATAGGGTGTGGCAATGCACTGGGTCCAAAAATCCCACCATATTTCATTTTTCCTGGGGCTCGAATGCGCCAAGAACTATTAGAAGGAGCCATCATTGGTACGAACGGCACTGTTAGTAAGTCAGGATGGTCCAATTCAGACATATTTCAAACATGGCTTGTAGATCATTTTGCGAAGTACGCAAAAGTTGGTGAAGATAAGAAGACGTTATTGTTGTATGGTGGTCACATATCCCATATTTCACCTTATTTGGTTGACTTTGCAGTGCGGAATGGAATCATCCTGTTTGTTCTACCACCTCATACAAGCCATATCCTTCAGCCGATGGATGTGGGGTGTTTTGGACCGTTTTCTAAAGTTTTCAGTGATGAATCTCGAAAATGGCAACGTTCTCATTCTGGAATTCTCACCCGCTACACTGTCTGCTCTATTGCATGTTGAACTTACGATATCTCGCTGACTCCCAGAAATCTTCAGAGTGCTTTCAGGAAGAGTGGGATTTATCCATTTAACCCAACAGCAATTGGTTCATCTCTGTTGAAACCTGCCCAGTATGCCAAAAAGAGAAGAGCTGAGCAATCTACAGAAACTGCGAGTAACAATGCCGATATTTCTTAACCACAAGACGGAAACACTGTTGACAATTTCTTTTCAAGTCACCTGCCAGTTGTACACCACGATAAACCCAATCAGTCTAAACCCAGGCGTTCAGTTCACAAGGTTGTTGGTGGAAAACCAATTACAGAGCCAGATGTATCATCCCAACTGTATCAATATGTCTCTTCCTCTAAAAAACACAAAGTTGTTTCTTCAAGAAAAACAAAAGCTGTAGTACCAAGCAAAAAGTCAAATTCACCGCAGCCAGGGCCCTCAGGAGTTGATAACGGGCTGATATCAAGTGACAACTTCTCGGATTCGGAAACTGAAGATGACGAAAAGTGTTGTGTTTGTGGGCTTTTTCAACCAGTTGAATTAAAAAGATGCACTTCACTGGTATTTACTCTGTGGGGACAGTGCATGTTCCAAAATTGTAATCACTGGGTTCATTTAAAGTACTGCTGTGATGTACTATGTCTACGACGACATGGCGTGTTTTTCTGCCCGTGCCATGGCTTGCCATGCAAGCAGGAAGAATAAACATACATGTATCTTCGAGCAGTTGTGAAAAAACCAGGGCCCATATTTTCGAAGCTCTCTTAGTTCTACGAAATAATAAAACCATCGTAGGGTGTGACGTCACTACAGCACACGCCATAGTGACGTTATAGCTTACGATAATTTTACGATTTCGTAGGCTAAGATTGCTTCGAAAATATGAGCCCAGACCTGTAAATATGTTACATTTACGTTGGACGTTTGTGTGTTTGGATACATGTTAAATATAAGTTATATTATAACAATGACTAACATATTTTGTGCTTCGATTCTTTACGGAAATTCCCACTTTACATTCGCGACAATAAAATCTGGTTGCCATCACTGGCCTGCCATAGATTGACTGAATGACGTATACCCCGAATTGATAGGTACATCATTATGCATACAGGTTTTCCAGAGGCCTCGACGGTGATCTTGTGTCGACAATGAATGATGAATTGATTTTAAGTAGCAAAGCATAGTAGGGTAAGTGAATTTTAACTTAGTGAAAAAATATTAGCTGTATATTTGCTTTGTTGATAATAGTAACCAATTCTTCGCTAATGCCACGAAAACTCTGTACGCGAGGGTATGAGAAAACATGTTTTGAAACTAAAAGCAGTCTGTGTAGACGGACCGTAGTTTCTTACGTCATTGTATATGTTGTATATGTTTTCAGCGCTAAACCTAGCTTTAGTGACGTCACACCACTGTCATTCTGCTAGTTAACGAGTCTACCGCAGCCAAATATAGGTATGACAAAGTTTGACGTCACTTTGCGCTGCATATCTGCCACCAGCTTAAATGACTCACTTTTCAACACAAATATTACAGCTTCCCAATAAAATACAGTGATATTAAATACATGTACATACACAGCGTTTTATCGTCTTTCCAGCTGATATAATTATTTAATTTGTAATTCGGTTAAAACTACACCAATAACGATTTTCAAGAGAGCTCTGTCAATGACGTCGCGTAAAAAGTATGACGTCGCGGCCATTTTTACAGCTGATAGGGTCACATGATAATTTTGTCTTAACGCGGCGTCTGACGTCAATGGCTTCTTTTACAAGTGTTTTGAGGTATTTAAGACGTGGCTCATTATAGAGAAAGGTCGATTTTGTCACTGATAACGAAATGTGATATTTTAAATGTACTTTGAAAAACACTGAACTTCAAATGGATTTTGAATATATTTCTATACTTCGGCACATCGAGTTCACATATTCAGTTGTTAAATTGAACCTATTTCTATGGGGTTTTTTGAAGTTTCAAGTCATTTCACCCTAGCGCATTTGAGCGCAAGGCGTCCTAACTGGGGTTGTCTCAGCAGTTATGGCGGCAGCCATTTTATCAATCCCATAATGCATCGCTTCAAGGTGGCACTGCCTAGTGTGTTACATGTGTTTTAGTTTTTAAAAATAAATATCAGGGCCTAAGTTGCTGAAATTGCGTTTTGTTATAACTGACCATGTGTCAAATATCGGAGGTGAATCTAGCCCAAATACATTATAGCTAGCGAGCTCTCACAAACAATTACATTGTTTTGGTTGTTTCTTGCATGGAAATTGTCTTCCTGTTTTTTAAAGCTGCAATCTCGCCTCACATTAATTAGCATAACTTCATAGAAACACACCTACAGTTTTTATAAAGAATTGTGTGTGACAGTAACACAATTTTAATAGTTACATAAAAATTGTTTTAGATATTTTAGGTAATATTCCGATCAGCACACAGTATCCTCCCCCACATGCTATATTGCATGTTCTTTTTTAGTGTATTTTCCAGGGAAACATGACCCCACCCCCACCCCCATTCCAACACACACACAAAAACCTTTGCTAGCCACAGTCTTGACCTCTACACAGTTTCCTGCACAGGCGCCTGTTTTACAAAATATTTCGTTTCAATGCTTCAAATTAATTTTATATGTACATTAAATTGTATTATAAACATGCTAAATTGCACATTTTTGTGTAATAACAGCAAAAATTATTTATCCTAAAAACATAGACCTAGTAACTGTAACATTAGTATTTGTATAAACTTGTTTATAATGTTGGTGTTGCATGTCGATTTTTCAAGATAGGTAGGGCCTAGATGTCCAACATGTTAGATGAAGACATTGTTGTACACATGATTGTAAGCATAACTGGCAGCCAAATCAAAATAAATAACCATAAATAAAACAAAAACAAATAGCCCAATCCACGACCACCCCCAAACCACCCCAGTAACAACACCAACCCCACCCGAAAATAAAATACAAAATACCCCCCCCCCAATCGGCAAACACACACACACGCCCCCCCCCAAAAAAAAAAAAAAAAAAAAAAACAAGAACAAAAACAAATATATAACCCAGACGAACACGCACATTTTCTATCAATATTTATAGTGGCATACAATAATCACATTTGTATTATTATTATTATTATTATTATTATTATCAGACCTCCCCCACCAAACCACCACCCCCCAAAAAGAAGACACGACACCCACCCTCAACAACATTTATTTTTCTTCGAAATATTTTCACTATCATTAATCACATTTGTATTATCATTTAAAAATATATATTTTTTAGCCTTTTATATTTTTTTTCCAAATGTATTTTTTGTTACTCAGCTTAAATCAAGAACTCCCCCCACCAAAAAAAATAAAACACCACCACCCCCAAAAGACCCGTCACCCCCTCCCCCCACCACCAACTTTATTTTTCTTCAAAATATTTTCACTATCATTAAATAGACTGTTTTACCCTATTGTATTACAATGGACTAGTCCCTGCCACTAGCTTTCGTCACGTGCTCATTCAATCGCCCATGTGCAGTGCCTTTATTTTTTTTATGTAACATTGTTTCACTATTTATGCATAACAGAAGTTGGAAAAGAATGGGGTATCGTTGCATTGTCCTGATAGGCTAACTAAATATATTAAGTTGTGAAAACAACAACGTCACTTTGTATTGCTTATTTTCCGATTTTACATTTATAACGACGTTAGGGTTATTGGTTACATTGTAACATTATAATGGTATATGTTACCATTTTCCAGTGGCTTCAAGAACACTATTACATATTCCAGAATAATATTTGGCGTGTTTCAGATCGATTTTAAAGTGAAATATACACATGGTGATTAGTAGTTGAGTTTAACCGGCAAGTTTAGAAAAGCGATTAAAATTTGGCAGACATATTTCACAGCACGCCAAACTTCAAAGGGCTATAACTTTCTAACCACTAAATATTTTTCCGTCCGGTTTTCATTAATTTACATTTTTTGGTACATATTTTTGCTTGAAATAAAAAGTTTGACCACATTTATTTCTTAATTTTTCGTTGTTCTACCTACCAAATATAGTGGCGTTGCGTGCGATAGTAACATTTCCCCTTAACTAGCAGAACTGCAGTGGCGTGACGTCACTAATGATAGGTTTAGCGCTGAAACATACACAGTGACGCAAAAAAAAAGAAGAGGTGTATCTCCTAGGATAATATCACAGGAGATATCACTAATTATAGTACCAGAGATATCTCCTACATAAGCCTTTAATGGATGATAAAACCGAATAACAACACGAAATCTTTATCATAGACACACCGGCCTCGGTGGCGTCCTGGTTAGGCAATCGGTATACAGGCTGGTAGGTACTGGGTTCGGATCCCAGTCGAGGCATGGGATTTTTAATCCAGATACCGACTCCAAACCCTGATTGAGTGCTCCGCAAGGCTCAGTGGATAGGTGTAAACCACTTGCACCGACCAGTGATCCATAACTGATTCAACAAAGGCCATGGTTTGTGCTATCCTGCTTGTGGGAAGCGCAAATAAAAGACAGCGGGTTTCCTCTCAAAATCTGTGTGGTCCTTAACCATATGTCTGACGCCATATAACCGTAAATAAAATGTGTTGAGTGCGTCGTTAAATAAAACATTTCTTTCTTTCTTACCATAGACAGCACGGCACATATCACATAATGCACTGGTTGAAGAATAAATAAAATGGGTTTGCAAGTACAGTCACAATTATTATATTACGAGTATTTTAAATATTTATTTAAAACCGAAAAGTGGGTTCAAGGAATTCACAAAAACAGCCGACAAATTTAGAAAACCACTATATAGACTAAACGTGCAATGTTTTTTCGAGAAAAAAATATATAACTAGGTGGCCTACGTACCACAAAATTAACTTTAAAAATATACATTCGCAGAGTTGAATTTTTTTACAATTATAAAGTGTGAATTAAAAAATACAGGATCGTGGCAAATTCCTAAGAACTCACTAGGAATGTCAAGTAATTAACCGGTATGACAAAAAGAAACCAGGAGAATGGCGTGTTATCGACTTTTTTTTCTTTCATTTTAAGCATCTCTACTCGTTAACTTTTGTTACATTTAAGTAGTCGACTTGACATTTGGTAGCCAGCTCGAAAATGGATTGTGTAAAATTTTAAGGTGACGACTGAAGAGAAAAAGAAAAGAATTAACATTATTGATTGGACAATGGTTGAGGTTTTAGAACATCAAGGATGCTATCGTACAAGAACATACACATTTACATATGTTTAGATGTATGTACGAGTGTATGTACGAATGTATGTATGAATGTAGATATGTATGTATGTATGCATGCATGCGTGCATGTGTGCGTGAGTGTGTGTGTGTGTGTGTAAGAGGCAGTAGGTAATATACTCTTCAAAAGAAGAAACGCAAAACCACATTGTCGTAACATTTGGAGAATTGATTTAATTATTGAATGGTGAGTCCGATAATTACCAAATGTTGCAGGATTGTTCACAATTCACTCTAGTCTATTGTGAGTAAGTGATAGGACACACCACCAAGGTCAAGGTCATCTGGAGTCAATACCGGGTGTGGCCTCCGCGTGTGTTGACAACTGCCTGGCACCGCCTGCCCATTGAAGCAACCAGAGTACGGATGACGTCCCGGGGGATGGTGGCCCACTCGGCCTGCAAGGCTGCTGCCAGCTCGGGCAGGGTCTGGGGCTGTGGTTGTCGCTGTCGGAGGCGTCGGTCCAACTCGTCCCATAGATGCTCAATTGGGTTCAAATCTGGTGATATCGATGGCCAAGGAAGGACATTAATGTTGTTGTTCTGTAGGAAAGCCGTTGTGAGACGTGCTGTGTGAGGCCTGGCGTTGTCATGTTGGAACACTGCGTTGGCGTTGGCCATAACTGGAACGATGTGTGGCCGGAGGATCTGGTCAATGTAGCCCTGTGCATTCAGGTTGCCCTGCACGTGGACCAGGTCAGTTCTGCCAGTGTGTGAGATGGCTGCCCACACCATGACACTACCCCTGCCGAATCTGTCCACTTCCTGCACGCAGTTTGCCGCATAACGTTCACCACGACGCCTATACACGCGACATCTTCCATCATGACGTCGGAGCAGAAATCGGGACTCGTCACTGAACCACACCTGTCTCCATCGCAGTTGAGGCCATTGTCGATGAATCTGGCACCACTGCAGTCGGAGTCGACGGTGTTGTGGTGTTAAGATGACACCTCGAACTGGACGTCTGGCACGAATTCCTACCGTAGGCGGTTCCGTACGGTCTGGTCGGATATCCTGCGCAAACCTGGTATTGCTGCGGCTGTGGAGGTGGCAGTAGTCAATCGTTCCCGAAGGTGGCGTACCCGGATGTAGCGGTCCTGCCCGGGGGTAGTGACCCGTGGTCGACCGGATCTAGGGAGGTCACGTGTTGATCCATGTTGCTGGTAACGGTCCCACAGTCTGGAGATGGTGCTTGGGGACACATGGAATGCCCTGGCAACGGCCGTTCTGGATTCGCCTGCGTCTAGTCGGCCGATGGCATTGTTTCTCTGCGGTTCACTGAGACGTGGCATGTCCTGGATTGTCAACTGTCGGCCAGATACAGAGGCCAGGCAAGCGAACACCCTGCACTTGTATACTGTCGGTGTTCATGTTGCACGTGCAGACAACGCACGTGCAGTGGTGACATGGTTTGCACGTGGCTGCGTTTTTGCGAATATTCACATTTTGGAACTTTATTGTACAGTAGCTCCGTTTTATCGAATGTAACCGTGGGAATGTGTTTGGGACATGTAATGACCTTATATTCACAAAGCATGAACCGGTAGGAAACATAAAATCGGAGTTATAACCCATTTGTACCCTTTTGCGTTTCTTTTTTTGAAGAGTATAGTTATGTTTGATATCAGTCATATATATGTATGTATGTATGTATGTATTCGTTTGTATAATGTATGTATTTATCTGCTTGTATGTGAGTATGTACACAGACACCACATGTACAAAACAAAACATCGTGTACACTTGATAATATTCTATTGTCTAATGATTATAAAGGGGAAAGCTGTATTGATAGATAGATGTTAATGTTTTCAAAACCTGTTCTAGTAGATGCCGACTATTACAACAACTAAGTAAATAAAATGCCAAGTACTCCTTCAGTTGTTAAAATTCAACAGGGTTCGTGTGATCTTTTATCATTTATGTGTTGATTTTAAATATTTAGAGCGACGTCTGTGCGTAGTTATTGTTCATTGCATGCAATACGAAACAAGATAATTATTTTATATTCTTTTACACTGCTGCACCATGTGCAAATATATATTTGATTTTTTAGATAAACCATAAATGTAAATAATAAATAAATAAAATATAAGAATTAAGCCTTGAAGACCACGAAGCATGATACAGAAATTGCAATATTTCACAATAAGTTTAACCTATTTATGTTTATGTATAAGAATACATTTCATACAATACTAATTAAATGATTCCACTTGGGTCATTCCTACCAGATCATTTTACAATCTAGGGTTTACATTCTGAAGCTATAAACAATCTAGAATCTGTTTGATCAGCATCATACACTGACTTGTAACACTGATATCAGATGGACATTCATTCAGTCATGTGATTTTATTTTGCACCTAGTGAGCTGTGTTTTTGTTCGTGGTGGTGTGTCGTTAAAAAATAATTTCAGGCTGTATTAGTTGATCCTTTCTATGATACCTGTTCTGACGGAAACTGGTTCTAAAATAAAACAAACGCAGGTAGTTTTCCAACATCTAGCAGAGAACATTCACCTTTGATTTTTCTTGTGTAAATGAATGAATAGAGTAGAATAGAATAGAGTACGGTAGAGTACGGCAGGGCAGGGCAGGGCAGGACAGGGCAGGACAGTGCAGTGCAGTGCAGTGCAGTGCAGTGCAGTGCAGTGCAATACAGAATAGAATAGAATATAATAGATGTTAACGACACCCCAGCACGAAAAATACATCGGGTGTCAAATGCATGAGTAAGTGAGATTAGTTTTGTTAATGTACGATTCATATAATCGACTCAGTTCGTCGAGGCTTCGTTTTCTTGTTGTTCCTAGTATTTTTTATTGTAGACTTTTTGGGGGTACGTGTGGATGTTTATTATTGGGAGGTATGTGTTGTCCGGCTTTGTTATAAATTAGTTTGTTGGTTTGGTAGGGTGGGATTTTTTGCGGGGGATTTTGGTGGAGATTTTTGCTAGTGTAAGTGTTGTTTTGGAGGGTGTTGCTGGGTTGGTTTTTTTTTTTTTTTTTTTTTTTTTTTTTTGTTGGTTTCTTTTTTGGGGGGGGGGGCGGGGGTTGGGGGGTGATTATGGCTTGCTAGGAGAAAAGAGCTGCATGTTTTGTCTGTAATTTATTACAACCACGTGCTAAACAGCAGTCTTGTAGATCGCTCAATTAATTTTAAATACTTTTAGAAATAATTCAGCAGCAAACTTAATTTAAAGTAAATATAAGTCTTTGCGCTTACTTTTTGTCGTTGTGCAAATAAAAGTCTTGTTACCGACATTGTTGAAATATGAATTGTATCGAGACTAAACAAAAAAATAATGTTTTATTGGTAGTTAATTTTATTTGTAATAGTTTCACTTTTATTAGCAGTTATTTTTCTTTTTGTTGTTGTGTTGTTGTTCTTTAAGATACGGTACTGTAATGCTAATTTCAAGTGTCTCCATCTTAACGCTGTAAAGGACTTGAACTTGTGTTAAGCGCCTCGGCAACTCCAGAAGATTTCTTGCGATGGCAGTACGATATTGCAGTTGCATTATGATTCCGGTTTTGATAATCGTACTTTGATACTGCTGTTTTAGAATATGTATTTCCTTGTTCTGTCATTTCGTGGATTGTTTGGTATTTAGGAATCAATTAGAGACTCTTGTAATTTTATCATTATGACTGGTATGCTCAGTAGCGGATCCGGGGGGGGGGGGGGGGGGGGCAGGGGTCCCGCCCCCCCCCCCCCCCTTTTGTAAATTCGAGCATGATGTGTTCAGCTGTAAAAGGCGTGCTGTATAAAAGGAGAGATGAGTCATCGCATTTGGACACACACATACACACACACACACACACACACACACACACACACACACACCTTCAGAAATCCTGCATCCGTGCCTGATGCTTATCTCTACGCACTGACATATAAAATGCAAAAAGAATCGAGTTTCGAGTCCAGTTTAATAATATTTTGTCCTGAGCAGTTTTCATTTCATAATTTGTTTGTCCGGTATAATAGCTGATGTTAAAGTGATACATCTGCGCTGAGATTTCATGTGAGAATAACACTGGAGTATGTATCGCTGAACGAACGATAAATTCCAGCAATGGTGAGCACAAAATTGACTGGCTCTTGTTTGTGTGGACAATGTTGTACTGTTGTGTGTACATTAGAAATTACATTACATTATATAGTTAGGTGATTAATGATAGCGATATTTGTACAATAAATGTGGCCTATCATTGTGCATTGGTAAATATGACGGTGTTTAGTCGCGTAGCCAGGGTTGCACATTGGAGACCACCCAGATTGAGGGGACGGGCACACACTGTTTATGTGTGATGTTATGGGGCAATAGGCAAATACATAAGATGGTGGGGATAAAAGAGGTGGTGTGGAAAAAAGAGGTGTTTCTGGAAGGCCACGGCCCCATGCATTCCCCCTCCTTCAGTTGAGCCACTGTCGGTGTTTATTGTTACTGGATAAAACGCATTAACTTGGCGTTGGCATCTGTGATATTAATGATGATGGGCATCTTCTACAGAATATTTGAAGGTCTTTCACGGAGGAACTATTTTGGAGTTAAATAATATCGCCCATTTGGATCAGTAATTTTTAAAACTTCTATCATTTCAAGGTACTAGTAAATCAGTCTAAAACCTTCACTCTTTGTTTTTTTCTTTTTTAACATCCAATCTTTGAACATTATTTCTGAGCGTAGAATCACAAGCACATTAGTCCGGCACTCCAGAAATCAAGTTCAAAGAATCCTATCTGGAGAAGTGTAAACGCTTTTGTTCGTGATCAGTTGAAATGTTACAGAGACGGTCCCAAGTGGGACAAAGGGACCCGTCTTCCCCAAATATATTAAAGTTTTCCTCTTTTTTTTTCTCTTTTTTTTTTATTTACTTTCATTGTTCTGGGGTTTTTCACTAGTTGGTTCATGTGTGTGTGCGTGCGTGCGTGTGTGTGTACAGTTCTTAAGAAAATGTTAGGATCTTCTATAAACATACGACAACCACTGACGGTACGTCACATTTTGGTGGAATCATCTGAAGCAAACTAAAAAACTATATTTGGTAGAAGACATGTGATGGAATCATTTCGACTCTATCCTGAGCTTGTGTTGAAATGTTTTAGAAGACACCAGTCAGCACAGGCCTACGTATCTTCCTGTAGTGTGTGTATTAGTGTTACCATGTTAAATATTTGTTATCGGTGAACTTCAAAATAATCAATGTAACGGTATTTAGCGTCAAACCTAGGATTATTGTTGCATTAGAGCGGAAATCTTTGCCTACCGTGTGGTAGGCAGCCATTCTGCGTTTTTGCTATAGAGATATCTCTGGCTGAGACAGCAATCATAACCGTCCAAATGTCCTTCTAGCTCTCGGGCTGGATGCATCACTGATCAAAATAAATGAATGAATAAATGTTTAACAATACACATCTGCTATTGGGTGTTAGAAAAGGTAAGTATATGGAAATATTATTTATCTAATATTATGACTAAAACGATTTCTCATGCTATTTCATATTTTGATCTTGTGCATACCTTTTTATCTCATTGGTGAAATTAATTTTGGACACATTAACAACTGGATATATTGATGGAAAATGATATTCTGTTCACTTGCATTATGTTTGCATGCTTCTTTTGTTGTAATTTCGGACACATGGATAACTGGAAACATTGATGGAACATGATATTTTGTTCACTTGTATTATGCTTTCATGCCAGAAAAGAGAGATAATTATTTCACCATTTATGGGCATATCTTATTTGTAATGTTTGTACATTTTCGTGTTACCATGTTTTAACCGAGTGAATTAAGATGGCAGGTTTGTTGTTGTGTAAATAATATAATAAAATAGCAAAGACTTTTTCCTCACATTTGCAAAAACGCTTACTATACCCATGTGGCTTGAACTGATATCAACTGATTTTCACACAATGGATTTTACTTTTCAAAATTTGATAGAGAACGAGTATGCTTTATTATGTCATTTCTTAAGACTAAAAGAAAGGTTATTCTAAATTTCTTCTGGTTTGTATATCACGGAAAGATATGAAGAGTTCTTGATGTTCCTTCAAACTTTTCATACAGTCCCGAGTATCTTTTGTTTTGTCATTTCTTAAAGTGATAGCCATTTTTGATAATTGAAATCACACATTACTTAGATTTTATTGGTTAGATTATCTATTTCTGTGCATCAGACGTGTTTATGCTTATCCTGGTGTTTCTAATACCACAAAATGCATTTTTCATAGTTCTAAAAACGCACGTTCGTCTAAGAAGTAATCGTTACCGAGAAAAGCTCTAGCTATTTTAGACAGCATTACACCGTTTAAACATCACAGACTTTAGCTTCTCTCTGTCATAACCTTATCCAAATGTGTTGTAGGTTTGTAGACTCAGAGTCCATTTTCACGAGATGAAATTTGGGTATGCGCCTTTGAGACAAAAACAAGCTTGTTACACTAAATGTTTTCTGATTAACCGGGATGGTAGCTTTGTAAATCATGGAGAGATATGAAGACTTCTTGATGTTCGTTCTGAGTGATCTGTTTTCAGCACATCTGCGAGTCCCAAGATGTTTGGCGTGATGCCGCCATTTGAAGCATTGCCTTGGTCAGGAAATCAGCTGGTGACATCAGTAGCGCGCATCAGCTGTCTGATAGCAAGAGTGTTTGCAACCTGCATCACAAGGTATTCTCCAATGACAATAAATTGCCAGCACTGTTTAAAATACAGCAAGCGCTTTGATTACGATCACCAAGTGTCTAATAAATTGTCAGGCCTTGAGGGAACAGCTAGTGATTGAGCTGTTTGATGACTTAGTGACTTGTTTTGATCATCGCATTCAGCAAATGAAATGTCTTTTTAAGATAGACTCAAACCTAGTAGATGCATTTACGTCCAAACGTCTGATTACAAGACGATGGCGTATGTAATGGGAATTACTCTTTTTATGTCATTTTACCTTATTTCAGTTATTTTCATCTTTTACCTTTTTTCTCGTTTCCTATTGCATCTTTTATGTTTGCAGCATAATTCAATACGGATTTTAATTTCAAACCAATGGCATTGCTGCAAAGATATAATTGATATTTTGTTTGTTTTGATTTAACACCGCGAAAACATCACACAACTGTGAAAGGTAACAAGACTCTTGGTAACATAAAAAATGGATTTTGTTTAGGTCAGGAGGGTCCTAGTTCCTTAATTGTGAGCTGTTGAGTGCTTATGGGGGTTTTAATAATGGTGTATTTTAGTCTTTGTCCCAGGTAACCGGCCCCGGTGGCGTCGTGGTTAGGCCATCGGTCTACAGGCTGGTAGGTACTGGGTTCGGATCCCAGTCGAGGCATGGGATTTTTAATCCAGATACCGACTCCAAACCCTGAGTGAGTGCTCCGCAAGGCTCAATGGGTAGGTGTAAACCACTTGCACCGACCAGTGATCCATAACTGGTTCAACAAAGGCCATGGTTTGTGCTATTCTGCCTGTTGGAAGCGCAAATAAAAGATCCTTTGCTGCCTGTCGTAAAAAAGAGTAGCCTATGTGGCGACAGCGGGTTTCCTCTATAAGAATGACCATATGTTTGACGTCCAATAGCCGATGATAAGATAACAAATCAATGTGCTCTAGTGGCGTCGTTAAATAAAACAAACTTTACTTTTGTCCCAGGTACGACTCACGCATGTTGTTCTCGGTAGGCACCTCATGTGTGGATTACCCGGATCATGTTAGGTTGATTCATTTGTTTCATTTGCATTTACAACAAGTCAAAACAAGATGTTTGGAGTCCCTTCATGGACATGAGCAGATGTTGGAAAATTACTAGTCTCAACATCCCTCTCCCCTTTTGACTTACCAGTTGGTTATATTTAGCACCGATGCGAAACGTGGTCTACAGAATGAGAGGAAACCCGCTGCTGCAATACAACAGGCTACTTGTACCGAACATCAAAGACTCTTCTATAAGCACGTTACCAGAAATGGGAGAGCACATACCATGGCGTTTGATGTATCAATCTTGGGATGGAATGGGAAATTCAACTGATCTGCTGAGGGAAATCGATCCTATGACCCATCGAGCCTCAGACATAATGCTCCACCACCGAGCAACATAAACATCTCGTCTTATGACTAGAACGAGTAATGTTAATACAAAATAGTGTTTTACGTTTAACACACACAAAAAACAAACATTTTCTTAAAACGTTGAAGTAAAATTCGATTCAGAAATCACGCAAGGAAGCTTAAGTTAAATACCAACACGCTATCTTAAATAATGAATGAAACGGTGTCCTGTCCGTTGTGCGATAACCAGGCTTCCTCTGTTGTCACTTACTCCGTAGACATCTTGTCTTGGAGACAGTGAGTTGAAAGCTCGTCACCGAGTCCATTAGAATGGCCGCGGTTCCTGTAAACTGAAAGGATCTCCCAACAACGTGACGTAATTGCTTCTAATTAACTGATGGCATCCTGTCGGTAACAGACTTACTTTCTCATCAGAGGTTTCCTTCGTTTCATATTCATTGGGATTTTTTTAATGATTTTTTTTTATAGAAATATGCCTCATCAATTCTGTAAAAGAGATCTTTTTTGTCACGCTCATTTTTCATAAATTGTCATAACATGTATTTGTATAATTTAAAACACATTTCTGAGATCCTGAAAAAAAAAAATATTTATCTTAAAATTATGATCAAAAACATAATATTACAGGCATACGATTTGTGTTCTTAATGAATCATTTGTTCGTGTCATCGAAATTATTCTAAAAAAAAGAATCTGATGTTTTTGCTAAAGTTATAAAACCTGATTAAATTCCAAAAATCTCATAAACAAAATATTAGGATATTGCATTTGAAAGTAATCGAAAAACGTGTTATTTTTATTTTCCGAACTTCTACTGTGACATTTATTTTGCATTTTGTATAAAGTTCTGCTGGCATCAAAACCTTTCGTACACTTTTAGAACAAAAAAAAAGTATACTATGCATTGGCATTGATGCATTGTTACGCTGGAAAGCTCTGTGCGTTAGGGGCTCTTTCCGGCGTAACAGTGCATCCATCTATCCCCACATGCATCTATTCATTCTTTGGGGGTTAGGAATGAATGAATGAATGAATGAATGAATGAATGAATTTGGGTTTAGAAAAACACACTGCTATTATTTGTACATTTCGTGTAAAATATAGCTATGTATGTATCTATGCATATATGTATATACGTACATACGTGTGTATGTATACTAGTATATTTATGTATGTATGTATGAATATCTATATATTGTATGTATGTATATATGTATGTACATGTATTATATATGTATGTGTGTATGTAAGTATGTATGTATGTATGTGTTTGCACATATGTATGTAACAGCATGCATATATGCATTCATACTTGTAATTTTATTTCAATCATGAATGCACTGACAATTACCGCAGACTCATCGGGCGAAACAAAAACTAGCATGGCACCTTCCATCGGTCCTTGTTATTAGTTCTGGAACAACCTTCCTGCGCATTTGGACCATGTATGCCTCTGTTTCTGGACGTAGCCCAGTGGTAAAGCGTTCGTTTCATCCCCGTTGGTGGGCCCATTGGGTTATTTCCCGTTCCAGCCAGTGCACCACGACTAGTATATCAAAGGCCGTGGCATGTGCTATCATGTCTGTGAAATGGTGCATAAAAAAGATCTCTTTGCTACTAATGGAAAAATGTAGCGGGTTTTCCTCTCTATGACTGTCAAAATTACCAAATGTTGACAACCAATAGCCGATGATTAATAAATCAATGTGCTCTAGTGGTGTCGTTAAACAAAACAAACTGTTTAACTGTTATCCAGCTAATAAACATCATGGGTTTTGGCATATGTATTTAAAGATACTGTTCCGAATTTGCTGCTATTGTAATACACGTTTCCGACCGACCGACAGAGAATTTTACGACTAGAATTACATGTGAAACGCATTTCCTTATTTAGCATATCAGTGTCTGTATTATACAAAGTGTTTTTGGTCAATTGAATGTTTCTAGAAGCCGACACTAGATTTTACCTCCCAATAATTTCGTACGTACGAAAAAATATAAATATATATATATTAGGAAGTAGATTAGGACGACGAGAAACACTTTGAATATGCAGACACTGATGTTAGTCACAAACCTCTTACAACAGCGACAAATTCAGGACAGTCCCTTTAAGTGCCGTTGTATAATTTTCCTATATACCGTTCACGATATTATAGTTCATATACGTTGTGGGTTTTTCACATTATTCATTGTCACGGGGATCCTATAATACCCGTAACTGAATGAAACACGATTGTCCAAATATCTCTCCTAACTGTATATCTATTAGATCTCTCTGTAACAGGCAGTTATACCCGCTTGTGGCTCGTCTAGGTATGATCAGAGATAAGATCTTATATAAAGTATATATAATATAGCACGTTTAGTTCACTAGAAAACACAACAAAAACACAATACACTTTGGAATCTGTATTAACCTACGCAGACCAATGTACTGCCGCAGTAGTTAATTAACAACAACAAATAATAACAACCCAGAACTGATCACTTAATTAGTTAATCTCTAGTTGTCTAGTTTACACAATATGCTAATCACTTCACCGTGACACAACACCCACACGTGTGATAATTGAGAAACGCTGCCAGGAGAACTTAATTAATAAAGGAATTACAACTCTATTCCTAACTGGTTAATTTTGAATTAACCCTTACTATTCGTTCAATAACGTGTGATAATTGAGAAACGCTTCCAGGAGAACTTAATTAATAAAGGAATTACAACTCTATTCCTAACTGGTTAAGTTTTAATTAATCCTTACTACTCATTCAGTAACCTTGTAACACAGAATTAATACTGGTACCTATCACAATAAAGACAATAACCTACAGTTTACCTAGGTCCTCTAGGATGACTGGATAAGCTTTATATATTTATTTAGACAGCGAGCCTACAGTTTACTGCGTCAGATGACCGGCAGCACCGTCTAAATAATATTGGTATAATACAGTATTAAAATATTTAAAGTCACATCAATCACATCAAGGTTATACACAGAGCAGAAATAAAATTATTTACCAGTCCGGACGGACAGCGATCCCTGGAAGCCTTCCTATGTTTTTCCCCGATATCTCTAAAACCCTAGCTATTTATTATAAAATCCCAGACTGGTCCGGAGACAGGACGCGGAACCGAATCTTATGGTCCACAGTAACCAAGCGGTATTTTTTTCTCAGATGGTCAGACTTAATGACGCCTAGTCGCCAAAATCACGGTTGTAAAAACCGCACTCGCGGAGGTATTACGTAACTACTGGCCACATGGCCTCCGCACCTGCGCTGGGTGTGTATTAGAAAAGCTCGACGACCGTCGCGCAAAGGTATCACGTAACAAGTTGCCCATCTGGGCTAAGTGCATTTGGAACTGCACACGGTCCTCTAAAACAATTAATATCGCCACAGGCGAAAAGAAATTAAGAGCATGTACCGTCACATTCATTGTGAATGCTTTCTAAGAAAAAAATCTACTGTCCAGGCTCCGTATTCATAAACATACATAAGTCAATGTATGATACCTAAATACATACTTAAAGTACATAGATAAATATCATACATTCACTTAAGTATTTTTATGAATATGGAGCCAGGGGCCTAATTCTCAAATCTCTCTTAAACAAAACCGTTATAAAAACGGTAAGTATTATTTTCGAGCAGATAATATTGTTAAAAACAAATTAGGAAAAAAAATCAATAGTGTAATTTCCATTTCGTCTTCATTATTTTTCCAAAAACGTCTAGACAATAATGTTGTACTTTAGATTTTGATACATTTAATTGCGATAAACCTGACTCTGCCATTCTGGGAACGCAGACTGGAAGAACGGGAGACAAGTCACATGATCGAACTGACAGCTGCGATCACTCGGCAGCCGGACCGTACTTGAGGTGGGTGGGTGTTCCTTGTTGCTAACGAAATGTTAAAAATAATATTACTTTTACCCCACGTTAGCAATTTTTACACAAATTATGTACCGGTATATCAATTCGGAACCCAATAGAGCGGTGCGCTACTCCTATCCTAGTTGGTGGAACCTGGTACTATACCCCGTTTACATCCTCTAGTGTTCTAAATTAAAGTAGTGCCAGCGTCTGTTGAATGACATAACGTTCTGTTTCTCTTGGTTGACAGAGAGGCGCCTCTGGACTCACCAGACTCACCAGACGCTATCTATCAAACTTCACCCTTCTTCAATATACCAGCGGAAGTTTGTATTAGGGCTGCTCTCCTAGCAGCCCCTCCGCTGGACTATCAACACGGGAGCATCGGAATTGGAGGGCGCGACGGTTGGACTGGCTGGGGGGGGGGGGGTATACCACCGGAAGTAGGATAGGTGCCGTAGGGCGTAGGCGGTTTATCCGGGGGCCTGCCTCCCCCCTCCCCCTCCCCCCTCTATATATAGACTTTTAAATTATTATTATTAAGTTTTTGAACATAACGCAAACAAATTATATAAAAAAAACCTTCCCTTTGGATTAAAGTCAAAATTGTCCCTATTAATTTTCTGCCCCGAGTTGGACCCCTGGCCTCCAGAGGCCGAACCCGGGGGAGGGGGGAGGGGGGACATGCTCGAACCCTTAGTGGTATATGAGCATGGAAAAAAAATTCGGATCGGATCGGTATATCAATGTCTAAACATAACGGAAAACTCGAAAAACAAAAGCAGATCGAACGAGTGCTCGAAATTTAGTTATTGTTTTAAATTCTGGTTCACAGCGTACATAAATCGTCCGATTTAACACGAAATATAACCAATAAAAAATAAGATTATATGCTAGTTGTTTTCGAATACAAAATATTATGACGCAGCATGACAGCATGTTCGTTTTATTCTTTCAAACAAAACAAAAATCAACAGACCGTTACGCGTTAAGTATTACGTAACAACCTGCTCACAAGAGGGCGGATTCAGTGGGATCACGCAAAATTGCTACACCCGTTATATATAACAGTTTTTATCTTTTTACCTCTTTATTAAATTAATATATCGATGCACTTGTTCATATTAAGAAATAATGGGCATTAAAGGCGCAGGCGCTAGTTTTAACACGTAAAAAATGGACACTAAGTTTAGTTAATTTACAAACATGTAACTCACTTGGATAAAGTTACAATAGTCTGAAAAAAGAGTTGTGACGTTAAAGGTAGTACTAAACCAAATAACTTCCGGTTGGGTCAAAGTTCGAGGTGCACCCAACTTGTGATAGAGAAGTGATTGGTGACAAATGTGAGTGTGCTGGTTGTAAAAAAAAAAAAGGTTTCATCTGGGCACAAAATCTATGCAATTTTATTTCATCTACTATCATTGTGTCAAGTAACCTTGTGATTGAAACATGTATGGGGTGCCTGTAAAAACGTACTCGAATTTTGTGCGGGACTAGGGTAGTCATAGACGCTACCCGTTCTCTCAGAAATGAGCAGCTTGTGTGACTTTAAGGTGGTAGTATTTATATCAGTGACGTTTATGTCGATTGATACGCTGCAGGTAGGAGTTTTAGCCACATATGTTACTGTCGTCGTCTACTGGATTTGATTCGGTAGTATACACCCTATAACAGGAAGTATCCTTAAAAATAGACTAGAACTCGAATCAATAAACCGCTATTTCTCAGACGCACGTGCGTTTTTTAAAAATATGAAAAATGTAATTTTTGGTACTACAAACACCAGGGTGACCGGAAACACTGCGGTTCTACGGAAATGGATAATCCCAAGAATGAAATATAAATAATGTTTGATGCCAATGATCATCAACGGCTCTAATAGTGAAAATAAGCTGCTGAGTTTAAAAACTAGGGTCCCTTTAAATATCAGTAAATATTCATACCAGTCCAAAAGCTTTTGCCTAAATATCCTTGTAATAAGGGTTGTCAACACAGTACAACACACATACTTCGCATGATCGTGATGTAGGCGTTTATTAATGGGTAATCGGAAGTTTATTAGATGTTTCTGAGCATGTAGGTGTTGATTTACGGTACACCATCATAGACATGCAACACAATTAAGTGAGTGTGTGTGCCACCGATCATGTTTAATAAGAAGACGTATACATGTCAATTTCCCCAACCCCCGTTAAAGTTGTGTTTTGTTTAACAACACCACTAGAGCATATTAATTTATTAATCATCAGTTAATATCATCAGTTAATGTCAAACATTTGGTAATTTTGACATTCATTCTTAGAGAGGAAATGCGCTACATTTTTCGATTAGTAGCAAGCGATCTTTTGTATGCACTATCCCACAGTCAAGATAACACACACCACGGTTTTTGAAATACCAGTCGTGATTCACTCGCCCCGGACCATAGTACGCGACACTTGCCCTAGACGATAATGAGACCAAGGAATAAAGTAAAATAGCATTATGCATCTCAATTCCAGCGCTGAACATGGATGCCAAATCATGCCATTGTATTGCATTCCACACATTTTACTTCTGTTTTCTCTTCATATCTCATAGCCTTATAATGTAGCCGGCTGAAAGCATATGGCAAAATGATGTAAACAATGTAATTAAACGAGAGTGTTCTTCCTTGCACAGGTACTCGAATCCTGTGAACGGACTCGATTCGTGCTAGACTCGGCCCGTGACCGAGTACTCGAGTACTCGTGGAGACCCTAACTACTGCACCACTAGACTCGGCCCGTGACCGAGTACTCGAGTACTCGTGGAGACCCTAACTACTGCACCACTAGACTCGGCCCGTGACCGAGTACTCGAGTACTCGTGGAGACCCTAACTACTGCACCACCAGACTCGGCCCGTGACCGAGTACTCGTGGAGACCCTAACTACTGCACCACCAGATTCGGCCCGTGACCGAGTACTCGAGTACTCGTGGAGACCCTAACTACTGCATCACCAGACACGGCCCGTGACCGAGTACTCGAGTACTCGTGGAGACCCTAACTACTGCACCACCAGACTCGGCCCGTGACCGAGTACTATAGTACTCGTGGAGACCCTAACTACTGCACCACCAGACTCGGCCCGTGACCGAGTACTCGAGTACTCGTGGAGACCCTAACTACTGCACCACTAGACTCGGCCCGTGCTCGAGTACTCGAGTACTCGTGTAAACCCCAACTACTGCACCACTAGACTCGGCCCGTGACCGAGTACCGTGACCGAGTACTCGAGTACTCGTGGAGACCCTAACTACTGCACCACTAGACTCGGCCCGTGCCCAAGTACTCTAGTACTCGTGGAGACCCTAACTACTGCACCACTAGACTCGGCCCGTGACCGAGTACTCGAGTACTCGTGGAGACCCTAACTACTGCACCACCAGACTCGGCCCGTGACCGAGTACTCGAGTACTCGTGGAGACCCTAACTACTGCACCACCAGACTCGGCCCGTGCCCGAGTACTCGAGTACTCGTGGAAACCCCAACTATTGCAGCACCAGACTCAGCTCGTGACCGAGTACTCGAGTACTCGTGGAGACCCTAACTACTGCACCACTAGACTCGGCCCGTGACCAAGTACCGTGACCGAGTACTCGAGTACTCGTGGAGACCCTAACAACTGCACCACTAGACTCGGCCCGTGCCCGAGTACTCTAGTACTCGTGGAGACCCTAACTACTGCACCACTAGACTCGGCCCGTGCCCGAGTACTCGAGTACTCGTGGAGACCCTAACTACTGCACCACTAGACTCGGCCCGTGCCCAAGTACTCGAGTACTCGTGGAGACCCTAACTACTGCACCACTAGACTCGGCCCGTGCCCAAGTACTCGAGTACTCGTGGAGACCCTAACTACTGCACCACTAGACTCGGCCCGTGCCCAAGTACTCTAGTACTCGTGGAGACCCTAACTACTGCACCACTAGACTCGGCCCGTGCCCGAGTACTCGAGTACTCGTGGAGACCCTAACAACTGCACCACTAGACTCGGCCCGTGCCCGAGTACTCGAGTACTCGTGGAGACCCTAACTACTGCACCACTAGACTCGGCCCGTGCCCAAGTACTCTAGTACTCGTGGAGACCCTAACTACTGCACCACTAGACTCGGCCCGTGACCGAGTACTCGAGTACTCGTGGAGACCCTAACTACTGCACCACCAGACTCGGCCCGTGACCGAGTACTCGAGTACTCGTGGAGACCCTAACTACTGCACCACCAGACTCGGCCCGTGCCCGAGTACTCGAGTACTCGTGGAAACCCAACTATTGCAGCACCAGACTCAGCTCGTGACCGAGTACTCGAGTACTCGTGGAGACCCTAACTACTGCACCACTAGACTCGGCCCGTGACCAAGTACCGTGACCGAGTACTCGAGTACTCGTGGAGACCCTAACAACTGCACCACTAGACTCGGCCCGTGCCCGAGTACTCTAGTACTCGTGGAGACCCTAATTACTGCACCACTAGACTCGGCCCGTGCCCAAGTACTCTAGTACTCGTGGAGACTCTTAACTACTGCACCACTAGACTCGGCCCGTGCCCAAGTACTCTAGTACTCGTGGAGACCCTAACTACTGCACCACTAGACTCGGCCCGTGCCCAAGTACTCTAGTACTTGTGGAGACCCTAACTACTGCACCACTAGACTCAGACCGTGACCGAGTACTTGAGTACTCGTGGAGACCCTAACTACTGCACCACTAGACTCGATTATGTTAACAGCATTTCGTGACGTTATCTTGAACGGTTTGGAGTTGAGCTCAGGAAACAGCCAATTTGGACATTCTGGCTGTTTTAATATTCCAGTACATCGCATTGAGGGGGATAATTATCATATATTATCGCCAGTACAACTGACCACCGATAGCAGGTGCATTTGGTCCTTTGAGCACTAAACAGGGAAAACGGACAAGATTAAATCTCTTCCAATACGAACAGGAAGACATTTAACCATGTGGCAGAAATTAAGTCTATGACATTTTATTTCTAAAGTCCGTCAGAAGAGTCCTTATCAGTTGACCAAAGTAATTGTCTTTACGTGTTTTTGCATCTTATTTCGTTCATTGTATTTTTTTTAAACTTGATTTTCGTCCTCATCTCCAATTAAGCTTCAAGCACGCTGCCCTGGCAACACCTCAGTTATCTGGAAACTGTCTTTTCAAGTCAATTTAATAGCTTTACGCCACCCAAATGAATCGTTGACTCTCACAGTTGATGAGAACGCTGTACATACCAGCATTATGTCCAGTGCATTGTGTAGTGGGGAATGTACGAGGAGGTGTAGATACGTGGGAAATAATTCACGAGCCCCATTATTTTTCATGAATCTACTCTTCGATGTTATTATCCAACTTAGTCCATTATTCATTTTTGTTTTAGAATTACATGACTGCTAAATTAAACTTCTATTTTATCTTTTTAGTGAAAATGGTAAAGAATATTTAAAAAATAATAATAACCCGAAACGATAGGATCTTTTTGGACCTAACCTGAACGATTCTGTCAGTAAATGCTCAGCAGTGGATGACTAGCATTAAAGGTTCTGTATCGAAGTTGCAATAATAACTGTTCCCACCAACAATATTTATAAATTTCTGCTTTGTGTATACCTTCAGCCTATAAAAAAATGACAACCAAATAATTCATTTAGTAGTAGAAAAAAATACTTTAGGGGGATCTTAAGAGTGACGTCACTGTTTTGTGCGTACACATTCAATACACTACGTTTACCCAGAATTTGTTGCGGTCACCAGAAACATGAAACAAAGATGGTGGCCATTCTGTATTTAACTACAAATTATTCGGGAATCCTTTTTGTCGTCCAGTGCAAGACTTTTTTAAGATTATTATTCTAGAGTAAATTATGGAAAGATTATGCGTGGGATCGATTAATGTTTAGTTATTTATTACAAATAAATGTGAAAATAACGAAATATTGTAGTTTTAACTTTGACATAGGACCTTTAAGCGTGTTGTACGTGCTAAATGTGTACTTTATTATTTCCGATTTAATTGCCCCCTGAAAAATTACTATTACTAGTATCAGGTTTAGAAGGCATAAATTACATGTGTATTTAATAATGCAGATGTTTGGCCTCGTCGACTAAAGCGTTCTACTTGTTTACAATGTACACGTTTTGTCAGTAGTGGGTTCGAATCCCTGACCTGAACACATAAACAAATTCAAATTGCATTGTTTCACAGGTGTTGATTCTTGAAACATAATCTACAACTAGAATAGTGTGACGTCACATGTATGGATTAAAACTATTTACTGACCTTTAAACGTTGTTTGTTACTTTGCTGATACATGCTAAGTCTCTAATATGGTTACCGCTGTTGCAGAACAGTGTAATATATAAGAAATTGTTTTAGAGAAGTATCAGAAATGTCTTTGAACCTTATAAAATGGAATACCCATATTCACAATTTGGTAAACTTCGTGTGTTTCATTTTAGTGTTAGGCGAACTAAAGTCCGCAACGAGTGTTGCTACAAATAGTCTTACTATATTCGTAACAACAAAACTACTGTCCTGTCTCACTATTTCGGGAACAAACTTTGTTACAGACACATTATTGTTTCTTTCACAAAGTGGATTTCTAATTATTGACTAGCCCATTGAAGAAATGGAACAGATAATTCCATTGGTGTCAAGTAATCATTATCAATGCTTTATTTATTATTCACTCAAAGCCAGCCATACAGTTAATATTGTTACATGTAGAATATATTGCAAAGCGTGGTCAAATGAAGGAGGGGATAATCAAATTGGTCTTGTCAAATGATGTATCATTCATATGGCTCGCACCCCCAACACTCTCCCCTTGAATATAAATACATTAAAGTGCGATTTTACTAACTTTGTGCCATTTAAAGCGTGTGTAACGAATCTAAACGACAAAACCATTATCCACGATCAAGACCGTATCTCTGCACAATGCAGAGTCGAAAGGGCATTTGGCAAAATAATTTCAGGGGAATCAAAGAAATTCGTATTCTCAAAGCAACCGGCCTCGGTGGCGCAATGGTTAAGCCATCAGACTACAGGCTGGTAGGAACAGAGTTCGCAGCCCGGTACCGGCTCCAACCCAGAACGAGTTCTTAAGGGCTCAATGGGTAGGTGTAAGGCCACTATACCCTCTTCTCTCTCACTAACAACTAACCCACTGTTCTGTACAGACAGCCCAGATAGCTGAGGTGTGTGTCCAGGACAGCGTGTTTGAACCTTAATTGGATATAAGCACGAAACTAAGTTGAAATGAATGAATGAATTCTCAAGGCTGTATGTATGTATGTATGCCAACAAATGACTGTCAGGTCAGATGTCGGGAATGAACGTGCTTATATAAATTTAATGTTCAAGCACGCTCGTTGCGAGCACGATTTCTGACTAGGGCCAGAAACTGTGCTCACAACGAGAGGGGTGGGGAGAGTATTAGTAAAAAAAAAAAAATAAAAAAAAAATAAAAAAAAAATTAAAATTAAAAACGTTTATACATTTGATTAGATAAAAATACTAATTAATGGTTAAATAAACTTTATTTACAAGGAAGTTAAAAAGTGTTTATACAAAGGGTTAAAAAGGGTTTCTACAAATGATTACGTAAAAAGTAGAATATTGACAATAAAATATGTCTGGTTAATCTGGTATTTCTGTCGGAGGAGAGTAGACGGGAAGGTCTGCCCCATTTTAATTCATTTCCCTAGGCCGTCCCGTCCACCACGGAAATGTTAATGGAAATGTTAAGAATTGGAAAGTGGAGATTGATGAATGATATCTCCATATTAACTATAACATGAACCCGCATAAAACTATGTGATTGGTGCTGTGACTTAACTTAAGTCAAAAGAGCTATCACCTAACTTTTAACATCCATTTAAAACAATGAGAAGGATAAAAAAAAAAAAAGTAAATAATAAAATAACAAGGCTTTTGCTATCCTATCTTTAAAGGTTTTTGCCCATGGTTGCACAAATAACCAAGGCAGTCAGGTTTTTAGATGCCCTATCCTCTCTTCTTGAATGCTTAAAAGCGTTAAGCTTAAAAGACTAACGAATGCTGACATGGTTGTGGATGTACGTATATCCTGTTTATGAAGTGATCGCATTTTAATTGACAGTTGAGCCAATTACAGCGTATTCAAGCCGCTCGGTCCATGCCTTGGGTTCTCTGGACCATAGAGCTCGAACTAACCCCGCGTCGTATGTCTAAGTGTCACAATAATTGAATCAAAACCAACTGCCCGTCTTCTCAAAAGACAGATCTCGTAAATCGTACGAGGCATATTGTTGTTGTGAAAGACTGTGTTTGTCAAGTAAATACTCACCTCGTTAACACAGACGTACAACTCGGTGGATCTTTATTATCACAAACATAATAGTTGGAATTATTCCAAAGTTGAAAATAAATAAATCGAAAAACTGAAGAAAAAAAAATATAGCCATGTTTTACATATTTGGGCGGGGAATATGTTGTTACAAATATAATAGCTGAAATTATTCCAAACTTGAAAATAAATAAATCGAAAAACTGAAGAAAACAAAAAACAATAATAATATATATATATATATATATATAGTCATGTTTTACATATTTGGGCGGGGAATATGTTGTCACAAACATAATAGCTGAACTCATTCCAAACTTGAAAATAAATAAATCGAAAAACTGCTAAAAAATATAGCCATGTTTTACATATTTGGGCGGGGAATACGTTGTCAGTAAATTACTTCATATTTTGTTGTATACTTTGATCTGATAAGGAAACAACTTGTAACAGTTTTTCATCTTTCTCATTAAATTTATTAGACTGTGAAGTGTTTCCGAGCAGTGGTTCCAGTAAATTAGAGGTAATTTCCCATATTCGTTTATCCAGTTATATTCATTTCATCAATTTACATCAAAATGTTTTCATACCAGACGATTTCACTAGAATAAAATCCTTTTGTAGATGACTTTTCTGACATTTGTCTACGGGTATCAGTCCTTTGAGAAGGGGGCGGGACTAAAGCCCAGTGGTAAAGCGTTCGCTTGATGCGCGGTCGGTTTGGGATCGATCCCCGTTGGTGGGCCCATTTAGCTATTTCTCGTTCCAGCCAGTGCACCATGACTGGTATATCAAAGGCTGTGGTATATGCTATTCTGTCTGTGGGATTGTGCATATAAAAGATCCCTTTCTACTAATGGAAAAATGTAGCGGGTTTCCTTTCTAAGACTATATGTCACAATTACCAAATGTTTGACATATAACCGATGATTAATAATCAATATGCTCTAGTGGTGTCGTTAAACAAAACAAACTTCAGTCATTTATTGAGCACTATGAATAGATTTTCTACCTCTAGATGAGTGTTGGAAAACTCATTTAAACCGATGAATCAAATGAACATATCAGCTACATCCGCAAGCCATTTTGTCCGTCTTATGTAAGTTACGTCACGCCCATATATGGTTTGTTTGTTTTGTTTAACGACACCACTAGAGCACATTGATATATTAATCATCGGCTATTGGATGTCAAACATTTGGTAATTTTGACATATAGCCTTAGAGAGGAAACCCGCTACATTTTCCCATTAGTAACATGGGATCTTTTATATACACCATCTCACAGACAGGATAGCTCATACCACGTCCTTTGATATACCAGTTGTGGTGCACTGGATGAAACGAGAAATAGCCCAATGGGCCCACTGATGGGGATCGAGCGAGCGCTTTACCACTGGGCTAACTCCCGCCCCCCGCGCATATATGGGTAAAACATAATAATGACGATCGCTGCAAAATAATTTCTTAAATCAGCTAAACGAATAAAACCACAATACACATGGTCAGTTTCGAACCTACCCAGTGAGAGGTAGTGCTAGACATATTGAATTTCAAATCAATCTGTATTTGGCCTAACTTGTGTCAAGTCGCTGTATTGATTAATGTGCAAATGGCCAGTGCCCAAGGGGCTATTAATGCATTGAAATTGCAGCCGATTCGCACACCAGGCACACGTATTCCTTGTACTGTTGTAGCCTATGTCTGCAGTATAAAAGTGTGAAACCAAATGTTGTGTCTTATCGCAATTGCTCGTTGAGTATGTACTACATATTAGAGTACTGAGAGATCACATTTAATATCTCGAATGTCTGACCTGACCAAATTGTATTCATTTTGATTATTGACAAATGTATCGTTACCACAGAGATGAATGATCACACAGCTGAGCTTTATCAAAAGGCAGTGAAGTGACGATCATCTAAGTTTCAGAACATGATATACATATCATGAAAATGCATTTGGATCAGTTTACAGTGACACGATTGGATCAGTTAAAAGACTATAATCAATTACACCGGAACGTTCAATGTTCGTAGGACTGACCAAATTTTCTGATAATGGTATATAGGGTCATTGTGGGGTCAAAAAAACACACATTGTATATACAGATCTGCGGATAATAATCTATAAACTGCATTTTCAATGCGAAATTGCTGATTTTAATCACGTATTCTGTATAAATAATAGTAATTGTTTTAAATGCATTTTTTTGTAACAGTGATGGCACATTACATTTCACTGGGGATTTTTTTATTAACATATCAACGATTCACATATTTCATCTGTGTAGAATTTCATCTAATTCGCTCTGCTCCGAGGTCTAAATCCTGTTGTGAAGTCACAGGGAGTGATCGTTTAATTAATGAAGCATTTTGTTTGATGAATTGTTACTCGGACAATACTACACTAAGCTAATTGCTTTGCTAGTAATCCCACATGGAACATTTCCATACTAACACAGAGGTTAAACCTTGACCGTTAACTGATGTGTCAGAATAGCATTCAGTTTTTATGCGAGATCTACCCCAGGGTATTCTCTGATTGCGAATCGGTCCAGACTGCATGGATACATCAGCATGTGCACGGGTCACGTCGTTATGTGACGTATGCTCCATCTAGTTATTAAATATGCATGCAGTGACAAAAATACTAATGTCCAGTTTAAAAGGTTTGGGGCCAAGTCGTGCCGTTCCATCCCATCTGTTACGTCTATGTTGTAAATGTGATAACACCAAATGAATGCGGAGATGGCCATTTTGGAAGTAAGATGGTTATCAGCAATCGCAGTGTCTAGCTATTAATATATATATATATATATATATATATATACGCAACACTACGAACACGGTTACTGCTCAGTTTAACTACCCGTGACCGTAACCGTATTCCTTTCTCTGTAAAAGAGGTTTCCGGATTGATTGATTGATTGATTGATTTGAAACATATATATGGCATATAAAGTACAAATGGATTGGGCATAAGTTATCCAACTTACGAGGCCCTCTGCTAATAACATACAATAATGAATAATACAATATTACAATAACGGCGACTACAACTATTACAAGAATATACAAAAAAAAAATATTCAAAGAGAAGTATATACATGAGAGAAAAACAAAACACAGAAGAAAAAAATAATAATAAATAAATAAATAAACCAAATAATGAACAATTAAATAAATAAATAAATATATAAATAATGTAAAATGAAGAAGGAAAGCAAACGAAGGTGATTTATTTTCCAATCAGACAATCTAATTTCCGGATCAGTACGGTTAGGCAATTAATAACTGAGACCAGTCTAACACAGTCTAATGAAAACCGAAATGTATGAAATAAATTGAACAGAAATTTTAGAGAATATTATTTGTCTGCAGAATTTATTGAAATGTTTATCATTGAAACGCAAGTGGAATACATTTCATCACTTTTGTCAGCTGAGATAAAAACATTTTCTACCCGTTGAAACGACTGGTACAATTACGATTAATGCGAGTCGGTGATATCACATATAAAAACACTAGCCGTAACCATGTTCCCAGGTTCCGAGGGGTCTTTTTAATGAATCAAATAAAATAATTAGTTCATAGGTCTTAATATATAGAAAGTCAAAGGGTCAACTGTTGGGTATTTGGGTCTTAACCTGACAACTAGGGATAATTTAAATTATGTCCAATGAACTGTAGTCAAAACAATAAAAGTTGTCAAAGACTCGGTTTACCTAAATTCAATCAAGATGCTCCAGTTTGGGTGATTTTTAAATATCGCTTATTGTAGAGAAAATAATTCGTCATTAATTAAGTCAGCACTAAAATGAACCTTTCTATACACTCGTACATAAATTACTTCAATATAAGATCTCTAATTCTCTTCACATTTATAATATTCATTATAACTGTTAGCGCAGTAAACACACACACACACACACACACACACACACACACACACACACACACACACACGCACACACACACACACCAATGTCCATCCAATTCCCATTCAGAGATAATTCAAAACATATAAATAGCATATAATAAAGTTTTTTTTATTATTTCTGAATAAATCATAAAATGTATCGAAACCAGAATTATCAAAATCAGTTTGTGTGTGAGCGATGGTGGTGGTGGGGTGGGGAGGTGTTGGTGGTGTTTTTTATCAGCCATAATTGTTATTCAAATCATTTTTTCTATTTCAGCATCGATTAATATATTTGTAATGACAATTCTACTTTCATTCTGTCCACTCAATGATAATTTTCGGTAGAGGCGATTTCTGTTTGGTTCTGTTAGCTAAAACCTCGGTCACAGTTTTCTGTTGACGCCCGCATTACCACTAGCCTCTGGGCAGCTTCGCACATTTCAGGATAAACTATGATCCTGCTAACAACTGCAATTGCAATGGATGCTGCACTAATTAAAACATACTCTAGTTCTGATTTCATTTCTACAGCGAATTGCCAAAATATTTTAAAACCTTCAAAGTTCACTCTTTACAAACAATAAGTGATGCTTCAGTCAGCATAGTTCTGTACTACAGCACAAGAGAATTCCATTTCTCTGTAAATCTCCCTATACATTTATCTACCAAATTACCTACAAGATGCCAATGTGCCAATTAAAGCAGAAATAAACAAACTGCAGACTGCTGCAGTATACATGAGACCAGACTTACCCACTAGATTTAGCTTGAGGTGCTTACTTCGCAGAATCGAACCACCTCGGTTTATCCATTCATCTCATTGTTTTTTATCTCGTTCCAACTGGTACACCACAACTGGACAAAGGCCGTGGTATGTGCTTTCCTGTATGTGGGGAAATGCATATAAAAGAACCCTTGCTGCATTAAGAAAAATGTAGCGTGTTTCCTCTGATGACTATGTGTCAGAATTACCAAGTGTTTGACATCCAATAGCCGATGATTAATTAATTAATGTGCTCCAGCGGTGTCGTTAAACAAAATAAACTTTAACTTTTATTTACTGCCAATCGATCCCCGTCTATCTGTACTGTGAAGTTCGATATTTGGAAGAATTTGCACAAGACAGCCAGATGTGAAAGAATGTTAGCAATGAAGTGTGCTAAATATAAGACGTTAATGTATATATTCTTCCTAATAAAGTCTTGTCTTGTCTAGTCTGCAATAATTTAAAGTGATGATGCATTGATAGGTGTTTTACACTTCTGTTCTCCGTGAACACAGATACTGCTATTGTAAATGTTCTTGCTTACCAGATATGCACATCAATCACAGTTTTAATATCTAAGACATCTGGTATGGAATACTTAAGTTTAAATTTAATAATTTCGCTAGTTTTGACTACTTTCTGAATCTGTTCTAACTGTGTCATATTTTTGGGTGATTTGTGTAAGTTCCTACAACAACTACTGAAACAAAATTGTGTTACTCTACGAACCCAACCCTACCTAGAAAAAAATCTGTCTACTTTTGTTTCTGATACATTTGTGTTATATTTAGGTATAAACTTATATCTATTTTTATTTCCAGATGCCTATACGTTAAAGCTAATCTATGTACAAACTAATATATATCCAGCAAATATAGTTTACCGTGTCTTGCAACTACTCAAAATCTGAATCCGTTTATTACTGGTGTCCCATCTGTTGAAACGCCCACTAGACCTTCGGTATTTATGTATTTCAAATTTAACATATTTAATCATGATGTAATACTATCAGTATCAGTAACAGCCAAATGATTAATGCCTAAAAACTCTATTTGCGCTCCACATACACCCACCACAAACGGTTTCGAGAAATCTAATGCAGACTAATACAGTTGTGTTGAACAGAAGCATCGGTCGATTCATGTAATATTAAGCTAAATTTATAGTTAAGATCTATAAACTTTCTTCAATAAATCATCTTAAGTTACTTTGGCTAATGACCGCTAAAGTGTTTGAAAACTACTGCTGTGTGTAGAATATGTGTACATCAACATTCGATCTGCTAACTTCATTCCTGGATTTTAATTTTTGTTTTTTTAAAGAAACGAAAACACATATAAATGTGATAAATTACGGAAAACTATTATACAAAATAAAAGAACCAGAATTTTAAACGTTAAACACGAATACGAAGTTAGTTTTGTTTTCATTGGCATTAAAATAAAGTGTATCATTAAAACAAATACGTGCATGTAAATTGAGAATGGATTTAGTATATACTTGTGTACTACATGGTTCAAGTGTAAATTGAGAATGGATTTAGTATATACTTGTGTACTACATGGTTCAAGTGTAAATTGAGAATGGATTTAGTATATACTTGTGTACTACATGGTTCAAGTGTAAATTGAGAATGGATTTAGTATATACTTGTGTACTACATGGTTCAAGTGTTTGTAAATTGAGAATGGATTTAGTATATACTTGTGTACTACATGGTTCAAGTGTAAATTGAGAATGGATTTAGTATATACTTGTGTACTACATGGTTCAAGTGTAAATTGAGAATGGATTTAGTATATACTTGTGTACTACATGGTTCAAGTGTTTGTAAATTGAGAATGGATTTAGTATATACTTGTGTACTACATGGTTCAAGTGTTTGAAATGCTGTTGATTCTAGAAAATTGTTTCGAATGCTTTTTATTCTAGCAAAGTGTTTCGAATGCATTTGATTCTTGCAAAAAAAAAAGCTTGGAGTGCTGTTGGTTTTGGCAAAGTGTACAGTTGTTTAGCTTGCAACAACGGCTTCCAAGTTCTGTCCATAGCAATGCTATCATTCCAAACGCGTTGGTTATAACATCTTATAAACTGTTAAAGTTACTCAGTAATATGTAACTTGGTATATGATTTGTGCATTTAATTAAAAAACAAACATATACTATTTTTAAACAGCGCATGAATATAAATAATATACAGTATGTTTTTAAATTACATTTCCAAGATCATTATCTTACAGTGTTTCCTTTTCGTTTTGCTGGAACTTATATATTCAAGGAATAAATAGGAATAAATACAAGTAAATAAGTTGGGCCGAATTTTAAAAGACTGTTTTTCTCTTACACACGTGTAACTACAAACATTTATAAGGCTTAAACACCAGCATGTAACTACACACATTTATAAGGCTTAAACACCAGCATGTAACTACAAACATTTATAAGGCTTAAACACCAGCGATTATGGAGAAAAAAACCCAGGATTTGTAAATTCGGCCCATAGTTACTTTTGCAATTTTATTTTTTTTGTAATAATATTTAGGATGTATTGTCTATAGTAAAAACAAATTCACTTAAGCAAACCTTTTAACAAAATATACATTTCAATAAAGATCTGCTAAACATGCAACAGTCCCTGAAGCTACGTGATTAGGTACACGTCTAGATGGTCTCAAAAGATGTTGGCATTGTTCGTGTAATTTTAGACTAATAAATGGCAAGACAATTGTAGCGTTGTATTAAAAAAGAAAAAGAAGTAAGAGTGTGCAGTATTATTAAGCATAACAAATTGAAAAATAGGCATAGCTTATCATTAACAGTGTATAAAAAGCCTAGGATTGAAAAACTGGGGTACAAAAATAGTTTCTCCAGTTCCAAAACGTGTCGATTCGAGTCTCCTATCTCCTGCATCCTGTTTCGTACGTCGGTAATGTAATTGCGACACACCCACGTAATACAAATATGGCCGTTTTGGAAGTAAGGGGATTATTTTTAGTCTACCCAAGATTTCTCCTGAGATGCAATATTTGACGACAGTCAAAGTAATAAACGTTTAAACACGAAACTGGCGCTCTCGTGTCTAATTCCAATATTAGAGTGCATCCGCATACCAAATCTGAACAACAAAACCGCTATCCACGATCAAGACCGTATCTCTGTACAGTTCAGAGTCGAATGTGAAAATAGTGGTTGATTTCGTGAATCTGTCTAGTGCTTCGTCTATAGGAGGACAGCCTCTCTCGAAGTGATCCTATACTGGACAATACATCCTTCTTTCGCCGTCACTCTCATACTAAAGTCCGAACCAAATTGTTACCAACTACAATAAATTACTCTCCTACCTTTAATTACCGTTACATTTTAACAAATTTTGTCCAGACACAAGTTGTGAAAAAACCATTACAGTAACACAGATTTCTCATATGAGACTGTAACGATGTCGCCAGTATCGACTTTGCTGAGATAGCATAGGGCAAAATACATGCAGTTTTCTGCCGTCTGCCATTTTGTTTTTTTTATGGAATACTCTTCAAGAGGGGTGAAAGCCTCCAAAGTATGTGACAAACTTAATATATACTGACACACAATGAAAACGCAAAACAGATATTTTTCAATATTTTGTTGTGATTAATGAAAAATATATTTATTGGACTTAAAATAACAATTTATGAGAAGAAGCCATTGATTAGTACTTTTGTCTGGGTTTTAATCCTGATTTTGTTCTTGTTACACATACAATAGCAGAAACACAAAATGGTGTCAAATGCGTTCACTACATGCTCAATCATGCTGCATGCAATGCACGTGCAATGCCAGTATGTGGACATATAAAAGTCACGTAACGGTGTCATATTCCTCGTCACATTAAGAATGCCACGACTCCAAGAAGAACAAAGGGAGTGAGCGTTGGGCATGGTTCAAAGGGGGACTTCGCAAAGCCAAGTTGCTAGGATCTTCAGAGTCCATCCATCAACTATTGGACGACTTGTTGAACGTCATCAACAGACCGGGAGTGTCCGTGATCGACCTCGACCTGGTCAACGTCCCGTTACGACCCCACGCCAAGGTCGGCAGATTCGAGACACCACCTCCATGACCGGTTCAGAACTGCGACGATGACAGCAAGCAACACGATAGGACTCAGAACGGCTGGACTCAGATGCAGACGCCCGTACAACGGTAACATCATGACACCGCGACATCGTGCTGCGAGACTACAGTTTGCTCTCCAGAATGATAATCATCCACCAGCCTTTTACCGGAGCATTGTTTTCTCTGATGAGTCCCGTTTCTCTGTCTCCTTTGCCGATGGAAGAGCACGTGTGTACAGGAGACTCCATGAACGGTACGCTGACGGATGTGTGAGGGAACGTGATCGGTTTGGCGGCGGTTGTCTGATGGTATGGGGGGGGGAGCAATCAACTGTGATTTCAGGAGTGATCTCATCATTGTCCACAATGCCCTTACAGCCCAGCGTTATGTTGACGTTATTCTAAGACCAGTTCTCCAGCCACTTTTGCGCCGTCACCGAAGACCAGGAGGTCCCCTTCTGTTTTAACAAGACAATGCCTGTCCACATACTATAAGAATGACCCAGGCATTCCTGCAACAAGTCGGTATCACCGTTATGAACTGGCCCGCCGTTTCACCGGATTTGAACCCAATTGAACACATGTGGGATGAGTTAGGACGTCGTGTACATCACCGCCAGCCACCACCGCGTAACGTCGCTGAGCTTGCACAGGCGTTGCAGGAGGAGTGGAGGAACATTCATGTGGCTTATTTGAGATGTTTGTGCCAATCCTTTCCCCGTCGTCTTCACGCATGCTCACGGGCCAATGGCGGACATACTAGATACAGACCTTGATATGGGAGGTTTGAACTTTTCGATTACGAATGCAACTCGATTACTGATGATAATTGGCCATGTTTCCATGTGAATGTATCTCGTGAATACCAGTCATTAATGTCATATTACATTATCCATCAATTCATTAATAATTTTTCGTTATTTGCAATGAAAAGTTGTTTTTGCATTTTCATTGTGTGTCAGTATATACAACCAATGCTCTCTAGTGGTATCATTAAAGAAAAATAATAAAAATAAAATTAATATGACGTCATCAAGTTTGCTTTTATATCATAACATGTTATGACGTTGTTAGATTAAGTCATATCCTTTCACCCCTCTTGGAGAATATTCCATACAAAGTCAAAATGGCAGCCGGCACAACATTACATGTTTTTACCCTAGGCGAGCTCAGCGAAGTCGATATAGGTGACATGGTTATTATTTAGTATGTAGAATCTGTGTCATTGTAATGTTTTTTCAAGATTTCTGTCTGGACAAAATGTGGGTAACATCTAACGAAAAATAAAGGTAGGAGAGCAATTTTTCGTAGTTGTTAACATTTTGGTTCGGACTTTAGTTTACTAAATCAAACTACAGACCTTATTGGAATAAATATAGTTGTGATAACATGCATTTATGAATCCTTATCAAAACAGTGATGACATCAGGTGTTCGCGAAAGGTGAGCATACACTGCCCAACCGGTGGCACCCGGCATGAGTACTGCCACCATAGCTGTTAAGACAGCAACATCGTCAAAAACCTTTTTTTTAATGTGCAGGAGTTTCACCAAACAGCTCAAAAAGTATGCACAAGTTCAAAATATGGAAATGCATCAGCCATCATTTTGGTCAGTGGTAGATGGGTTGGATCGATCGCCACAATCAATGCTCCACGACTGGTATATTAAATGCTGTGGTTTGTTCTGTCCATAGGAAAGAGCCAAAACACGATACTTGGTAGAAATATATTGTTATTATTACACAGGAGACCAGCCACAAAAGGAGACGTTTTTGTTCTTTTACTGTCAACATTAAGTTGTCTTCACATGAACCTAACCATGTTAACCACCTAACGTATATCACCAAAACACTTTTAGTTTGCTTAATTTATGGAGATCAAGCCCTAAACATATGGCAAATTATCGTCCGGGTGTTTTTATGTAGCACACTTTCCCTACTGGGCCCAACAAATTTTTGTATCTCCTAAATTCAAGGGCCATAACTATGTGAAAAAAAAATTGTAAATCGCCATAAAAGACAAACTTAATATGTAACAGACGGATGGACGGACAGACAGACAAACAGAAGGACGGAGATAACATTTATAGTCCCTTCCGGTTGGGCCAGCAAGGGACTACTACATTTGTTTCAAAATATCTATCTATTAGTTTGCGAAAATTGTTCCAAAGAGTAAGAATAGTTTGAGAATCATAGTACAACATTTCAGAACTACCCTATCAAAACTCTGGGAGAAGATAGACTTTTAAATTGTCAATGTTAAATTTCTATTTAAATTTGTTTAACTGAAAAATTGAAAAGTTCAAAGTTTCCAAAATATATCTCTATTAGTTTACGAACAATTTTTCCAGAGAATACTTATGCTACGTTTCAGACCTATTCAATCAAATCTTTAGGGAAAGATTGATTTTTAAATGTTCAGTGTTAAATTCCTATTTAATATGTTTAAATTTAATAAAAATTCTAAATTTCCAAGATAAATTTGTAAAGACTGCCCCAGAGAATCATAATACCAAGTTTCAGAATTATCCGATCAACATTATACGAGAAGATACTTTGAAATTATCTGTTTAAATTGTTTAAACAAATTAATAAATGTTCTATACATATCGTTGTTAGTTTGTGAAGGGTGCCCCCAGTGGATCACTGTAATAATTCAGTCAAAACTGTGAAAGAAGTTGGGAATTCAAATGAAATGTTGACGACGAACGTCAAAGCGGAGCTATAAATCGAAAAACAACAAGATTAAAACAAATTAGAATCGGCCTTTTTTTCTAGGTAGGATCGGGTTCTCAGAAAAACACATTTATAGTCCTGGGTATGTTTTTGAAATGTTGATGCTTAAGGATTTATACTAAAATTTTAAAATTAAGAGTACGTTTGCCTACGTTGTTTTTGTTGGGAGTTTTGTTTGTTTTTTTGACGGGGTGTTGGGGTTTTTGGGGGGTGTTTTTTTTATTATTATTATTATTATTATTATTATTATTATCATTATTAGTATACGGTCAGACATATGCTAAGCATTTGGGATCAAATATATATTTCCCCATGCTTATCCCCCCCCCCCCCCCCCTCATCTTATTTAGCACACTCGCGAAACAGCGGGGGATGCCATAATGAAAACAAAAGGTTTATTTTTGAAGATAAGCATTATTTGGAAATGCTTTCAGTAAAGTTTTTCATCAACTCTAGGACCACTTGTTGATTAAGGACAACGTATGAATTGGAAATCCCGTGATGGTGGTAATGTATAAATTATATTACAGAAAGTATGTTTGGTATATTGGAGCTTGCAACGATGTCCTTGACACCTATGGCACTCCTTATGATCGTAGTAATCTTTTGTCGCTGTAATGATTCTACATAGTGGACTACACGAGTAGTTTATTTGTGTTGATATTAATCCAATTCGGTAATTGTACAAAACTTGAATCGATTGCCTCAGTTCCTTTTAGCAGTAGTAGAACATGACTTGCATTAAACATTCTCGTTTCTGATGGACCATAGACTGTTCTGTAGTATGATGGAAGACAACTCATCTGGGATGCTTGGGTCATAGGATCGAATCTCTTAGCCGGACCCATTTCGGTTGTTTCTCGTCCCAAACAGTCTCAATCAAAGCCAAGTTGTGTGTTGTTCTGTCTGTGGGGAACTCCATATAAAAGATCCCTTGCTGTTGACAGAAAACTATAGAAGGTTTCCTCTAAAGACTGTTTTACAATTATCAAATCTTTGAAATAAAAAATATTACATTTAGTTAACATTCCCTATATTATGTTGGTTTTGCCGGTTTCATTATCTTCAACCTACAATTGTGAATTTGATACTGATGCAGAGTTTCCATTTTATTAATACTTTGGGAATTTTGGAAAGTTTCATAAATTAAAATGAACGCTCTTTGAAGCATTGTATTTCTTTGTTTGTCTAATCTTGTTTTTTGGTGAAATCGCGTTTAGCGAACGATTAGTTAAGCCGTGCATATGTTAATTTCATAATGATCTGCATTTACATGACGTTTCATACTTACCCCCTATTAACATGTCATACATACAATTCAGACAAATATTGACGAACAGACGTACGGACAAAAAGGTAAATATTTTGTCATTTACATGTTTAATCATACAAAATAGGCCAATGTATTATCCAAAAGTTTGCATGAGAAAGTGTCCATTATCTAACCCAGAAATAAAGAGCTGACGAGGGTCCAGGTTTTCTTATTTGTGAGAGGATGACACTTTCGGTGTTTCGGCTTTCAGTGCATTTAATAATTTTAGTCATATTTTCTGGAATATTCTTAATATGGTTAAAAAGACAAAACATCACAATATCCGTCGCATGAAAAGAAAGAAAAATATCTGCTTAAGAAGCTATTAGTTTATTTAAATGAGTCGAAAAAGGTCCTTCTCCAGCCACATTCTGGGCATTCACAGCAACAAGCATTGCCCTGGTATATCAAAGACTGGTGTGTACTGTTTTATTTATGGGAAAATGCATGTAAAATATCCCTTGCTACCTTTTTAATAGGAATAGCCTGTGTGGCCATTCAAAATCACTGGTAAGAAATTATTTTATACGAAAATTGCTTTTTGTTTAGTTCGTCCTGTTCTAGTTTTATTTTAATAAACTAGTCTGTGAGTGTCCGTCCTCTTATGAGCGGTGCAGGAAGGATGACACTGAATTGGCCAGTAAAGGATCTCCTCCAGAGTGGTTGTCTTCCTATAGTCGGGGCACTTGATATAGAGATTCATGGAATAAACCACTGTTTTGCCACTATTTGGCCTTGGTCGTGGATAATGGTTTTGTCTATGACTGTATTGCTATTATTGGTAAATGCTGGACATTTCTAGAACGAAATGCATGTAACAGATGCAGATTTATATTATATTAATTTACTTGGATTAATCTGTTCGCCAGATTGGATAACAGTTTAATTCTAATCGATTTGCTGATGTATGTGCTGCACTGGTCTTAGTAACACAAATATATATGTACAGTTATGTAAGTCCACGTGTGACCATCAGATAAAATGTCAAAATGTAACGTGCTTATATCAAATTAATGTTCAAACACGATAGAAAATGTGCCTCGAATGAGAAAAGGAGTAGTGTAAAAAGATGCACATAAAATGTGGAAAACATATCAAGCTCCATCAACTATCCTAACCCCGAGTACTTTGACCGTAAGAGAGCAAGACGGACACTTGGACAGTTATGACGCTCTCATTATGGCCAGAAAAAAATCCTGTACATATCAAAACTGCACAATCTGTGTCTACCAAACGGTGCTCAAAATTGAAAGGAACGAAGGAAATATTCTATTTAACGACGCACTCAACACATTTTATTTACGGTTATATGGTTAAGGACCACACAGATATTGAGAGATGAAACCCGCTGTCACCACTTCATGGGCTAGTCTTTTTGATAAGCAGCAAGGGTCTTTTATATGCACCATCCCACAGACAGGATAGCACATACCACGGCCTTTGATATACCAGTCGTGGTGCACTGGCTGGAACGACGGCTGTTGGATGTCAGACATATTGGTAATTTGGCATAGAGTCTTTGAAAGGAACCTTTTTTCATTAGTATAAGGGATCGTTTATATGTACCATCCCACAGACAGGATAACACATACCATGGCATTTGATATACCAGTCATGGTGCCCTGGCTGGCACAAGAAATAGCCCAGTGGGCACACCGACGGGAATTAAAGGTTACAATGTAATTTACGTGGTAAATGTTCTCTTAGCTGAGTGTGTCGTAAAAATACCAGGTGTGTATCAGAAGTGCAAAACATAAATAGTAATAAATTCCACAAATACTTATTTTTATAAAGAAATGTATGTAATGTTAATTTACATTAATGTAATTGATGAAAGGACCATGTGCTTAATAATCTCTGTGCAATTTTGAACAGATGTGTTTAAGTTCAGTGTTCGTTTCAGTACTATAGTCCGTTTGGGAACTGATGAATTGGCATGTAATTTTATAATCAATAACGTTAAAATAATTACTTTTCAAATATATCGATTTAAACCCACACCAACTCGTAAAACCTTTTTTTAAATCTGTAAATCTCTTCTCCTTTTTTTCTCTTTTTTTGTTTTTATTTTTTTCTTGGATACAGGGATGAAAGCAACTAATGGAACTGAATGCAATTTTGAGCAGATGTATTTAAGTTCAGCATTCGTTTCTACGCTATAATCCGTTTGCGTCAAAAGATAACCCATGAATTGATAATCAAAATTCATATCAAAACATGATTTCGTTTTAAACCCATACCAACTCACAAAACGTATTTTGTTTAAATACCAGTGTAAATACATCTGAACGATATAGTCTGGGCCGTATCTCTGCACAATGTAGAGTCGATTGGGCATATGGTAAAATAGTGGTTGATTCCATGAATCTCTAGTGTCTCGTCTATAGGAGGACAGCCACTCCCGACATGCTTTACTGGAGATTTCATCCTTCCTACACCGCCAAAAGAGAACTGCCACTCCCAAACTAGTTTTCTAAATGATAATTTGCACGAGACAGAGTTCATTACAATAAATGCATCTGTAATGACATGCACTAATGAATCACTGTCAAAAGTGATGATATCAGGTGTTCGCGAAAGTTGAGCATATCCTGCCCCACCGGTGGAACCCGTCATGAGTACTGCCACCACAGTTGTCGTGTGCCATTTCATCTAAAACGATGACAAAAATAATAAAAGTGCAAGAGTTTCACCAAAAAGAGTAAAAACAAAATTCAAAATATGGAATAGCATCAGCCATTATTTTGGTCATTGATGCATAGTATTTAGTAGATATTGCCTCCAAATGTTGAATCCCATCAGGAGTCCCTAGGCATCATATCATTGATGGAACAACTTCTGTGTCAGTATGATATGGCGTTATTAGAAATATGCATACAATGAGCATGCTCTAAGGTATATTAGAAGTTGCGATATGTAGTTGGAGCAGAAGGTATATTACTCAACATAAAGGGAAAATTGCAGTGATCCCTATTGTCATACAGCTTAGTTTGGTGTCCATTGTTTCTCTGAATCTCTATGCTTAGATCGAGGTTGAAAATTGATTTAATACCTTCATATGTTTCGTTTATTCCAAATTCTCGTGGGTAAATCAATGGAAGGTAATCCATAATCCTGCTATTATTGAATGAAATAAGATCATTAATATATGAAAAGTGAAGTTAAAAGATTTAGCCAGATTCCTTTGTTTTGATTTAACCAGATTAGTCATAAATTCTGATTCATATGCACAGAGAAAAAAATCGGCGAGTAGTGGAGCACAGTTGGTATCCATTGGGATTCCTATTTCCTAATTCCAAATTTGACATATATGTTATCAATGATGAAATTCATCATATCGCATATGTCTGTCTTACTCTCGTTGTTTGCGAATTGTTCAGATCCGTGAAGATAGTTGTGCATTTATATCTTCGTTGACCGTTCTTTGTAACAAATGCCTCATTGATTAAAAAAACGAGTTTTTCTTAAGCTTGTCGTAGGGGATGTGGTTGTATATAATGTTGAAAAATCAAATGTTTTAATATTAGTGAACTTTGATCTGGACTGAGAGTGAATATTTTCAAGTATATCATTGGAAATGTTGATCATCTACATGTGATTAATACCACTTGTCTCGATCACCTTTAGACAATACCTCATAAGGGCATCCTTTGTATTTTAAAGTCAAGCCAAATGTGTGAAGGACAGATTCATGAGTTTTGCGTATTTCTTCTTCAGAAACATAAAAACGTTTCTTTACCAATTATATCGGTTAAATCTTTTTTCATACAGAGATGAACACAACTAATGGAACAGCCAATGTGAAACACCCGCAATGTTGCCTTTAGTATCTCTGTTTAAGGCATTACTTCAGCTGAAACTGCATACCGTGGCTGTTCCAACATTTTATTCTCACCACTGTATTAGAACTGAGCTTTAATCCTATACAATTTGATGATGATTTTGTTGAGAAACTGGTGGTTGTTTTGTTTTATTTTGGACATTACTTCAGCTGAAACTGCATACCTTGGCTGTTCCAACATTTTATCCTCACCACTGTATTACAACTGAGCTTTAAAGGAAGGGACAATCAAAGCATTTGACCTGGTATGCATATTCAACGATATATAATGCACATTACTGCTTAATATCAACAAGTATAATCGTATAGTTAATTAATAAAACGGTTAAATGTGACGGCTATTATAGATAACGGGCGCAGCCATTTTGTATCATCCCAGTGAATACGCCCTCTGGCGAGCTGGTGGTTACGTAATACCTAATGTGTCACGTCTGTAATAATAGTCATCCCAGTAAGCCAGCAACAATTATATATTATTTTTAATACAAAATAAACCACCATTGTCAAAGTGTTGAAATAACTGTATTATGGTTTGTACATAGATTAACCCACGTACTGAAATAATAATCGGAGTGTTTTCTTAGTTAATTGGCCTTTTCTTTCCGTGGCCTGTACCTGTGGTTCCTGATTGGCAGGTGTATATTTAGACGGTCCCCAGACACTGTGCCTAGACACACTAAGAAGACGTGCCTCTTTTATTAAGATCACAGGGTACTGTGTGTTAACCGCACGGAGACCCCTCTAATCGTTTTTGATCAGCCGTCCTGCTTTATTACTGTAAGTAATTCTGTAAAACCCTTGATTAAGTAGACTTTCCCATCTAAAATCACAAAACTGACCAGTTATGTAGTCTCAAAGAAAAGAAAATTATCAGTTGGGTATCGTGAGTGGTCGTTTTTGCTCGAACGTAGCATACAAATAGGCCTAATAATATCCATTTTTTTCTTTGGATTTAAAAAAAGAAAGAAAAATACTATAACTCCATTTTGTTCTATTGATACAAACTGAAGTATATTTAGTTAAATAGTTTATTATACTATCAAGTCATTTATGTTGTTTTACAAGTCAGGTTGATGAAAGCGAAGTGCCTTGTCGTAAATTAGAGCAGATGGACGGAGCTGACGCCACTTCGCCCCAAGCTATACCACCGGACGTCACAAAAACGAAACAAAATGGCTGCCCCCAGTTAGCAGGAATAATCATGGTTTTTTATTAACTCTAAAATTACGCGTTTTTCATTTGTTAAAGTGTCAGTATGTGTTGGTGGTCCGGGTATGCATCTTTCCAACACATAAATCTCTTGTTTGAGTTTACTCTACCTTTAATCCTATACAATTTGATGATGATTGTGTTAAGAAACTTATTTCCATAAAATGGTGGTTGTTTTGTTTTGTTTTTGGATTTTTTTTTTTTTTTTTTGAGAAAAAAAATTTAGGGGGGGGGGAGAGAAAAGAAAGAAGTGTTTTATTTAACGACGCACTTAACACATTTTATTTACGGTTATATGGCGTCAGACATATGGTTTAGGACCACACAGATTTTGAGAGGAAACCCGCTGTCGCCACTACATGGGCTACTCTTCCGATAGGCAGCAAGGGATCTTTTATTTGCGCTTCCCACAGGCAGGATAGCACAAACCATGGCCTTTGTTGAACCAGTTATGGATCACTGGTCGGTGCAAGTGGTTTACACCTACCCATTGAGCCTTGCGGAGCACTCACTCAGGGTTTGGAGTCGGTATCTGGATTAAAAATCCCATGCCTCGACTGGGATCCGAACCCAGTACCTACCAGCCTGTAGACCGATGGCCTGCCACGACGACACCGAGGCCGGTTGTCACGGAACATGCTCTTAAATTTGTTTTCGCCTGTGGCGATTTTAATTGTGTTAAAGGGCCGTGTGCAGTTTATTGCCCGTAGGCAAGGTGGGCACTTGTTACGTAATACTTCGCGCGATCGGACATTCCAATATGCACTTAGTCCAGCTGTGGAGGCCATGTGGCTAGTAGTTACGTAATATCTCCGGTAGTGCTGTTTATGGCCAGGAGATTGCTCGCGGTTGGCGACAGCCAGACTGACGATCAGAGAGTAAAATACCGACTCTAGTAGAGGTAGACTATGAGATGATACGTGAGGTACCGCCTTGTACCCCCAGGCAAAATCCTGATTTATAATAAATAGCTAGTGTTTTAGAGATATCGAGGAGAACGAATAGGAAGGCTCCGAGGGAACGTTAGTCCGTTTGGACTTTGGTAAATATATTATTTCTGCTCTGTGTATAACCTTGATGTGATTGATGTGACTTTAAATATTTTGATACTGTATTATACCAATATTCTTTAGACAGTGTCTTCGGTCATCTGACGAAGTAAATCGTAGACTTTTTGTTCTAACATTATATGAGTATTTGGTAATATAAAGCTTAGCCAGTCATCCTAGCGGACCTAGGTACACTGTAGGTTATTGTCTTTATTGTGATAGGTACCAATATTAATTCTGTGTCACAAGGTTACTGAATGAGTAGTTAGGGTTAATTAAAAATTAACCAGTTAGGAATGGTGTTGTAATTCCTTTATTAATTAACTTCTCCTGGAAGCGTTTCTCAATTATCACACGTGTGGGTGTGGTGTAACGGTGAAGTGATTCGCATATTGTGTAACTAGACACCTAGAGATTAACTAATTAAGTGATCAGTTCTGGGTTGTTATTATTGCTGTTATTAATTAACTACTACGGCTGTGCATTTGTCAGCGTAGGATAATACAGATTCCAAAGTGTATTGTGTTTTGTTGTGTTTCTAGTGAGCTAAACGTGCTATATTAATATATACTTTATATAAGATCGTATCTCTGATCATACCTAGAGACGAGCCATACTAGGGTTTAACAGCCTGTTACAGAGAGATCTAATAGATATACAGTTAGGAGAGATATTTTGATAATCGTGTTTTATTCAGTTACGGGAATTATAGAATCCCCTTGACACCGGTCTTGGGGGGGGGGGGGGGGGGGGGGAGTCTTATGATAGTTGGTATGGGTTTAAAATTTAATATTATGTTTGTCTTTATACAAGTTTTAGTAAAGCCGTTTTAACAGTTTCCAGTCGTTCTGACCGTGTTTCCTCTTTTGATTTGTACTGCCGACTGCCTTATTGTACTTCACCGAAGTCGCACTTCGCGTGGACACTTTTGCGGTCAGGTCCAGTCGTCTACCGTACACACATCGTGGTAAATACTGCGTACACAGATGATCACCGGCAATGGAGGCCGCCATCTTTGTTACATGAAATGGAAATGGCTATGGGATGGCTATCTACACGGCCGTCATATGTTTTGGTTGTACTATGCCAAATAGCATCCTATAAGCGACACTATAAATGTTTGTGTTGACAAACACTATATGCAATATATCAACCAAACTATGACCCATAAATATAATTTCATAATTTCACAGCCTAGTTTCGCATGTAAACGTAAATCTACGACTAAATCACAATTCATATTACTACTAATAGTACCACTCATATAGTTTGAAGTTCATATATTTCATGTTCTTTTGTCCTTAAAATGTAGTATTTTCCGTAATGGTGTAATTTTCTGCGTGAAATAGATGCCAAACACGTGTAAACGTACGACCGGTATAATCGCTAGTTGCAGACGTAAACTTGCGATGTTTAGTGAAATAGGTCAATGTACTACAAACCCCACTTCAAAGTATTAACCGAAAAATGGTTCATTTTCTGTATAACACCCCTAGTTTCGAACAAAATTGCAGTATGTTTGTTCACTGGTATCGAAATGAATGAATGCATGAATGTTTAATGACACCCCAGCAAAAAATACATCGGCTATTAGGTGTCACTGGTGCATCCGATGCATTTTAAGCACAAGGCTACTTGACACAGTGGTACCATTTGAAACAAAACTGCAGACATGTTTTGCCCAAATAAAACAAACACACTGACATGTATCACTAATGGCAGGACTTGTGGTATTAATTGATCTATTAAAGGTTCGGTGCACCTCGAACTTTGACCCAATCGGATGTTATTTGGTTTAGTACTACCTATGATACTGATAACATACATTTTCAAAAGGTTTTAAATCATATGTTTATATAACAACCAGGATCTGGTGTATACACTGACAACCTCACTGAAACTGTTCTTTCTGCAATGCAAACTAATATAATGTACACCTCATAAGGCACACACAAAGAAAAAAGTTAAGCACCCCTAGATGTAATTAGTACTGAAATAGCTCCGTTCGTAAAAACTGCAAATTACGTGACGAATATGTCAAGAATGGTGTTCCATCGAAATAATACGAGAGTACAATGACAACTGTGACGTCCCACACCAGAACGACATGCACGTGCATCATGCCACCCATGCTTTGCTCAAAATACAGTATCAATACACTGCTATTGTTGCCATTTTACATCACTGTATTGCATTGTTGAAGTTTAATCGTTGAATATGGCACGTCGACAGTCATCAGAGGCCCAAAGATGGCGTGTTATTGGTATGTATGCGACCGGCATGACCTTCAAAAGTATAGGACGTCAACTGGGGTTTCATTACACCGTAATCAGCAGACTGATACGAAAACACGGGCATACCAATGCTGTAAAGGATCTCCCACGGTCAGAGAGACCGCGGCTGACGTCACAACACGAGGACAGGGCCCTGCTTCGGCTCATACGTCAAAGGGTTACGTCTCCTGTTCTGAAGAGCCAATGGTTACCCAATAGACGGATGTCAGCCAGAACAGTGAGGAATCGTCTGAAATTTGTGGGATTGAAGGCCAGAAGGGTCATCAAGCGTCCCTTTCTTGCTGATCATCATGAGAGACGCAATTTAGCGTGGTGTTTGGCCCGGGGAGGTTGGAATCTGAGATCCTGGCGAAGAGTCCATTAGTTCGACGAAAGCCGGTTCCTGCTCCATGTCACAGATGGCCGATTGAGAGTTTGGAGGCATAAAAATGCTGCCTACACACCCAGGAACATACGACCTATGACCTTGTATGGTGGAGGTTCAGTAATGGTTTGGGGTTGCCTATCACATGATTGTAAGCTGGATCTTGTCACCATCCAAGGCAACCTCAATGGTGATCGGTACATTCGTAATGTCCTGCAACCAATTGTTGTGCCGCATTTTGACAACCATCCACTCCCCACCAGACCTCTGTACATGGATGACAAAGCTAGGCCACATCGTTCCCGAGTAGTAACAGTTTTACTCCAAACCGAAGCAGTGACGACCGTGCCCTGGTCGGCCATGAGTCCTGACCTAAACCCACTAGAGCATATTTGGGGCTTGGGGCGTTGAGTACAGGCCTGTACAGACTCTGGCACAATTAAAAGCAGCTCATCATTGAGAATGGCAGCAGTTGCCCATGCAGCAGATCAGACGACTTACTGGAGGGATGAGACAAAGGGTGGAAGCTGTCATCAGGGCATGTGGTGGGTTTACCCGCTATTGATGATTTGTGTCATGAATGTCATCTGTGAACTTCAAATGACATTTTTCATCATCAATCATGATGATGACTTGTGTTTCTGACTCTGCACCTCCATACAGCATATTGGAATTCTTCTCAGAATCATGATTAAAATTTCAAAATTTTATACACTTCTTATGTTTTCTTACTGTCAAAGATGTATTCTTGCAAAACACATTTGTTTTTCCGAGGTTATGTTATCAGGCTTTCAACGCCAAACCTCGTAAGACAAGTCATTGTGAAAAATACAGGGGGTGCTTAACTTGTTTCTTTGTGTATATATTGTATTCAATTTACGTTGTTGTTTTTTTAAACAAGTAATACTCCTGAAGATATTTACTCTCAGTTGGGAGTGTGTGCTCAGCTATATATGTACCTTAACTCCTTAAAATCATTCCATTGAAACACACAGATTATGAAGACCTTAACAGGCGCATCAAATAAATATCGCTATTAAAAAGATACAGTGTCTGAAGAAGAAAGAATCAACATAACTGCACCTGTATGAAGTAATGCCTTAATGTCCTGCACGTCACTGTGGGGGTGGGGGTCCTGTATGAAGTAATGACTTAATATTCTGCACGTCAAAGTGGTGGGGGGAGGATCCTGTATGAAGTAATGACTTAATATCCTGCACGTCACTGTGGGGGTGGGGGTCCTGTATGAAGTAATGACTTTATGTCCTGCACGTCACTGTGGGGTGGGGGTCCTGTATGAAGTAATGACTTAATGTCCTGCACGTCACTGTGGGGGTGGGGGTCCTGTATGAAGTAATGACTTAATATTCTGTACGTCAAAGTGGGAGTGGGGGATCCTGTATGAAGTAATGCCTCAATGTCCTGCACGTCACTGGGGGGGTGGGGATCCTGTATGAAGTAATGACTTAATGTCCTGCACGTCAAAGTGAGGGTGGGGGTCCTGTATGAAGTAATGACTTAATATCCTGCACGTCACTGTGGGGGTGGGGGTCCTGTATGAAGTAATGACTTTATGTCCTGCACGTCACTGTGGGGTGGGGGTCCTGTATGAAGTAATGACTTAATGTCCTGCACGTCACTGTGGGGGTGGGGATCCTGTATGAAGTAATGACTTAATATTCTGTACGTCAAAGTGGGAGTGGGGGATCCTGTATGAAGTAATGCCTCAATGTCCTGCACGTCACTGGGGGGGTGGGGATCCTGTATGAAGTAATGACTTAATGTCCTGCACGTCAAAGTGGGGGTGGGGGTCCTGTATGAAGTAATGACTTGATGTCCTGCACGTCACTGTGGGGGTGGGGGTCCTGTATGAAGTAATGACTTGATGTCCTGCACGTTACTGTGGGGGTGGGGGTCCTGTATGAAGTAATGCCTTAATGTCCTGCACGTCACTGTGGGGGTGGGGGGGTCCTGTATGAAGTAATGCCTTAATGTCCTGCACATCACTCTCGGGGTGGGGGGTCCTGTATGAAGTAATGACTTGATGTCCTGCACGTTACTGTGGGGGTGGGGGTCCTGTATGAAGTAATGACTTGATGTCCTGCACGTTACTGTGGGGGTGGGGGTCCTGTATGAAGTAATGACTTGATGTCCTGCACGTCACTGTGGGGGTGGGGGTCATGTATGAAGTAATGACTTGATGTCCTGCACGTTACTGTGGGGGTGGGGGTGGGGGTTCTGTATGAAGTAATGACTTGATGTCCTGCACGTCACTGTGGGGGTGGGGGTCCTGTATGAAGTAATGACTTAATGTCCTGCACGTCACTGTGGGGGTGGGGGTTGGGGTCCTGTATGAAGTAATGACTTGATGTCCTGCACGTCACTGGGGGGGTGGGGGTCCTGTATGAAGTAATGACTTAATGTCCTGCACGTCACTGTGGGGGGTGGGGGTCCTGTATGAAGTAATGACTTGATGTCCTGCACGTTACTGTGGGGGTGGGGGTGGGGGTCCTGTATGAAGTAATGACTTGATGTCCTGCACGTCACTGTGGGGGTGGGGGTCCTGTATGAAGTAATGACTTAATGTCCTGCACGTCACTGTGGGGTGGGGGTTCTGTATGAAGTAATGACTTAATGTCCTGCACGTCACTGTGGGGTGGGGGTCCTGTATGAAGTAATGCCTTAATGTCCTGCACGTCACTGTGGGGGTGGGGGTCCTGTATGAAGTAATGACTTAATGTCCTGCGCGTCACTGTGGTGGTGGGGGTCCTGTATGAAGTAATGACTTAATGTCCTGCACGTCACTGTTGGGGTGGGGAGTCCTGTGTGCTGAGTATGGGTGTTTTCAAGTCACCAAGTGCGGGAATTTCGAATCAATCGGCCATGCTGGTCTTCATAATCGGCCATCAAAACCATTGGCAACCACCAATATTCCTGACTATATTGTATGTATAGCGTACTGTAGTTGGAGGTTTTAAATATTTGTGATATCTCGAATTATCATCCAGTTTTCACATATTTATTTTTGATTCATTACTTAAAATAACTTATTTTACTTACATAATTACCTGATCATCTATGTTCTTGCATTATTTTCTAATCCAGTTGAATACAATATGTATATTTGATGTATTCCTACAATCTGTAAATATTATTTAGTTAGTAACACTGGGTAATACACCTTTAACAATAAGATAAATTATCAACTTACACGAAGGCAGATAATCAAATCTGGAAACATTGGTTCTGAATCTAGTATAGACTTAAAATGCATTTCATGGGAGCAAACTACTAGAAAGTAATTCTTTTTTTAAGATTTCATCTGGAGACCTAATAATGTTTGACAAGCTTATGTTTATGTATTAATAAGAACTGAAGGCACAATAGTGACCAAACAAAATATGTGTCTTTGGTAAAGTTTTCTTTAAATTTAAATAACATTTGGCATAAAACTACTAATGTGTCTAAAATAGAACTTAGCTCCCTATAAATATGTCAAAATGACAATAAAAATCAAGGTCTTTAAAAAATTTCGTTTTCAGAATTTCATACTATAAAAATTAACTATGTTAATAAAATTTAAAGACATTAACCCAATATTGGCACATGTTCTGTTTAAAAATAAATTGCTATTAAAATCTAAGTTTAGGTTACCTAGATATATCATCATATTTAAGAACAGTTCTATATATGGCAACTCAAACACCATGTAAAAACAAATTATTCAAATCTTTACAGTATGAATTATAGGCCAAAACCAACGTTTCCTCAGTGCTAACGTTTATTCAAACTCTATTCAGAACCATGCACAGTGGTTATTGTCAAGATCAAGGCCATTGTGTACTTGCAGGGCCGACCAATCAGTATAGTTTAATTGAATTAAATTACCAAATAAATATCATAATTTTGTTTATTATTATGCACTGAATATGTGCTATATGTTGTACTATACCAAATAAAATCCCATAGGCAAACCATGTTAACGTTTGTGTTTAAAACACACTATATGCAATATCATATCAATCAAACTATGACCCATAAATATCAGTACTACAATCTCTACCTTAAAGGGACATTCCTGAGTTTGCTGCAACTTTTAAGGTGTTATCGACTAACAGAGCTTTTTTAACGATTGTAATTACATATGAAATATATTTTTCTGCATAAAATAGGAGTGGCTGTATGTTAAACGTGTTTCTGATCATTCTAATATTTTTACTAGGTTAAATTTCATTTTATTTTCTGAATATTATTTTTTTCGTAAGAATCAAGTTTGGGCTCCTTACAAATATTAAGACGACCAGAAACACATTGAATGTACAGACACTGATATTCTAAACTAGAAAATATATTTAATATTTAAGTTTAATCGTAAAAATAGTTTATTAGTCGGAAACATCTTACAATGCAGCAAACTCAGGAATGTCCCTTTAAAGTATTAACTGAAGAAAATGGTACCTTTCATGCCTCATTTTCGGTACAACCAGATGTTTTTACAACACGCACAAAATTTTAGCATTTTTTATACTGGTACCTCATACATATTTTAAGCACAATGCTACTTGACACAGTGGTACTAGATGAAATAAAATTGCATACATTTTTGCCCAGATAAAACTAATTGTTTTTACAACAAACACACTCACATTTCACCAATGACAGGACTTGTGGTATTAACTGCTCTATCAAAAGTTGGGTGCACCTCGAACTTTGACCCAGCCGGATGTTATTTGGTTTAATACTACCTATAGGGGAAAGCTGAGTTTCAGGCCACAACACTCACATGTTAAACGCCCCCGTGCTAAGCACGAGCTACATCTATACATTAAAAGTATGGAGTTATATGCCAATTCATCGATTCTTGTTTGCCACAAATATATACTGAGCGCAAATAGAAACTTTACACTGCGTAAATTTGACCGCACAAATTAAATACAGGGTGCATGACTATAAAACTTCTATATAAGGATGTCGATATCATTTGAGAAGCAATACAGATTGACACAAGTCGATGTGGGGATCAATTTATTGCGTATTACCGCCTGATGTCATGTGACCCCCCAAAACGATTTTCACATGATGAGATCGTGGCACGTTCTGAAGTCAATAACGCGTGTGATCGCCTCGCGCAGCCACCACAGCCGCACAACGTCTTCTCATCGACCGAAGAACTCCTCTGAACATCCGTACCGGAAGTCGTCGTCATTGGTTGATCAGTGCCTGTCCAAGAGCTTGAAGGGTCTGCGGTGGGTTGACCTGCTGTCTCAGTCGTCTTCCCAATTCATCCCAAATGTGTTCGATGGGATTCAGGTCTGGTGAACGGGACGGCCAATCCATGACGTTGTTACCGGCGTTTCGCAAGAAATTGCGCGTCAAGATCGCTGTATGAAATGGCAATCCTGGACCGTGTTGTTGCATGGACGGCAGAAGTTCCGGTGTCAACACTTGATGACGGTATTGTGCGGCAGTGAGGTTGCCCTGGACGACAATCAATCGGGAACGACCATGGGAACAAAATGAACCCCAAACCATTATGCTGCCGCCACCAAATCTGTCGACCTCCTGAACACAACACTGCGCATAGCGTTCTCGCGGTCTACGCCACACCCGTACCCTGCCATCAGCAAACCTAAGTGTGAAACGTGACTCGTTACTAAAGACAACGTTATTCCAGCGTCTCTGATTCCATCTAACGTGTCGTCGGGTCCATTCCAGACGTTGACGACGGTGAAATGACGTGAAAATGGGTCCTTTGTATGGTCTCCTAGCTCGCAGACCAGCAGTCCGCAGTCGATTCCTGATGGTGGATTGTGATACCCGACCACTGAACAATTGTCTGCTTGTGGACGCGGCCGTCTCGAACCGATTATTATTTTTTTTTTTTTTTTTTTTTTATGGCTCTGCACTTCTGACAATATTTGCTTTTACCTAAATATTAATTAAGGCTTAAATTACATATGTATTTGTTGATTCAGATGTTTGTTCATGTAATTAATGTATATTTATGTTACTGTTACTGCAGATAAATGTATATTATATTGTTATTTTTGCTCTGCCCATATTCGGGTGTTATGCAAATAAATTATTCTTATTCTTATTCTTGACGTAATCTGATTTGTTCATCCTCTCGGCGTGACGTCACACGCGGATGTCCTGGCCTCGGACGATCCGCTACTACATCTGTCTGTTGCACACGGGTTCTGAGATTATGAATTGTCTGTCGGCTGCATCATTGTGTGCGAGCAACTGCTGCAACGGATTGTCCTGCGTGCAGCCTACCCACAGCACGCTCACGTTCTGCATTTGTGAGGCGTGGCAGTCAGTCACTAATTTGTCACCAGAAATTTTAATGTGTTTTCCTGTTAAACAATACACGTGTGAATTGATTTGAAGGCATACGCGTTCACTGTGTTGATCACGTGACCCTGTGCACGTGTTTGTCAGGTTTTGCGCTTTAGACGTGCAGAAAGGCAATATGTGCGTTTTCACTCCGCCCCGTCCGTGCAGTATCATCAGGAAGACCTTTATCATCCATTATGTAACGCAAATTTCAACTGTTTTCCTCCAAAATAATTTACGATAAAAAATATGATTGTAAAGTTTCTACTTGCGCTCAGTATATATACCATAATTTTGCTTCTGATAACATCTACGAGCATGTGAGCTCCTGTGGGCATTCGTCTATTAGCTAAATGCTCATTAAACATACAGTTGACCTTTTCAAAAGCGTCAATACTAGCATGTTCGTGTTTCTATGAATTAAACTTGAAATGTGTTCTTCCATCAATTGCACTTTCGAATACCCAGAGCCGGTATTATACCAGTATACTGATGAGATGATGGGTTTTTTAATATATGTATAGTAATCACTTGGCTGATATTTACTAAACCAGTTTTGTCACTGGTGATCATTGATGTAACAGCTTTAAACATTTTAAATCAAATTCGATTTATATGGTATTGATTTAGAGGCAGTTCAGTTATATATAATGCATCACAGACCAATACGATGTTTAAATTTGACATTTACAAACGTGTTCGACAATGTGTTCGCAATGTTCTAATCTTTGAAGAAACCATTAAGTTCTGATTGTAAAGTCGATCGCGACTCATTGACAGACTGTTAGTTCAGCTTCATGGGTAAATTGTAATGTAATGCCGTAAGACTCTATGGGTCCGTATTATACCTTATCCCACACATTCACTTTCTATTAAAATAATAAACAATACTACATGAGTGGCACCGGCCTCGGTGGCGTCATGGTTAGGCCATCGGTCTACAGGCTGGTAGGTACTGGGTTCGGATCCCTTGCTGCCTGTCGTAAAAGAGTAGCCCATGTAGTGGCGACAATGGGTTTCCTCTAACAAAAAGTCAATGTGCTCTAGTGACGTCGTTAAATAAAACAAACTTTACTTTACTTTATACCTTATCCCACACATTTACTTTCTATTAAATTAATAAACAATACTACATGAGTGACCGTTAGATACCATTTATCTTATAACGAGTTGGTTCAGCATACTGCGAGTTGAAGCGAGTTAGACACGTGATTAAACTTCGAGTTGCAAGATAAATAATATCTAACGGACACAAATTTAGTATTCTATTTCTTACATATTCTCAAAAATATAGGTTTGATATAAATTAGAACGTCTTTTTTCAATTAAAATATAGTTACGGCCGTTGCGCTTCTGGTTAGCGTATGCTTCAGAGAGAAATCAATTCGGTAATCAATGTCGATTGTGCCTTTTTTGATTGGATGAAGTAGCTGAGGCGACGGGTCATCACCTAGCAGCAGCCAGTAGTATGTCATTAAAGTGTGTGTTATTAATGTGTTACAAAAAACATTACGAATGATGTTCTCACCACCGGGTGTGTAAGAAAACAAATGTTATTTACAATGTCCCATAAAATCATTTAAAAGCACTTATGATTTTATATTTTTTAAATCTTTCTTGGTAATGTAACCCGTGTATTCACTATTAAGACTAGTTAGGCCAGCACTTTCCTTCTACTCCCCATCCCTGTTCAAAATCAGGGGGCGGGACGTAGCCCAGTGGTAAAGCGTTCGCTTGATGCGCGGTCGGTCTGGGATCGATCCCCGTCAGTGGGCCCATTGGGCTATTTCTCGTTCCAGCCAGTGCACCACGACTGGTATATCAAAGGCCGTGGTATGTACTACCCTGTCTGTGGGATGGTGCATATAAAAGAACCCTTGCTGCTAATCGAAAAGAGTAGCCCATGAAGTGGCGACAGCGGGTTTCCTCTCTCTATCTGTGTGGACCTTAACCATATGTTTGACGCCATATAACCGTAAATAAAAAATGTTTTGAGTGCATCGTTTAATAAAACATTTCTTTCTTTCTTGTTCAAAGTCATATCTGTCAAAATAAGCTAACATATCCGGGACAGTACACGTTTCGACATCCAAGTTCTCTAATGTAGCGAGATATAAAACAAACAACTAAACATAAGTCAATTTTGACACGCTCGCTAAATCTTACAGAAATTTTCATGACCATTACGATTTGTAATAATATTTGCGCATTAAAACAACTTGTATTTGTTTTAACTGACAGGGCTCCCTTCACATCGCTTTATGAGACATGCAGCGATGTTTTTTCCTACTAAAAAATATCGATTCTGTCATCAGCTGATGCCAGTTGTAACAAACATTTATATTTGCTTTTGCACCACACATTTAACTAAAACGGAATTATACACGGTTCATAGACGATGCCATATGAATCGCTGCCATTCAAACAGAGTGGTAGAGCGTGTTGCACGAGTCAACATACAAACCATTATTTTCATCAATGTCTCGAAAGCTCCATGTAAGTGGAGTATATCCACTTTTGACAAGTTTTTGTTGACGGCTACAAAATTGATTTGACCAAGGTTCAAGGTGGGATCTAAAATCAGTTGGTAGAGTGTTACCTGAGGTGCTTACGTCGTAGGATCAAACTACCTCAGTGGAGCCAATTCTCTTGTTGGGATTTCCCCGTCCCAACCAGGGGGGTTGGGGGGCATGTTCTTTGTGTGGTTTTTTGTTGTGTTTTTTGTTTGTTTGTTTGTTGATTTTTTTGTTTTTTTTTGTTTTTTTTGTTTTTTTGTTGTTCGTTTGTTTTTTTTGTGAGGAGGTTATGTGTTTGATGTGGTGCATACCGTTTTGTCGACATTAGTAATGAAATATGTTTCACCCGATTCACGAAGAATTTCAAAAGTTTAAATGTATTCTGTATATTGCATCAACTTATTGTCTAACTGTAAATTAGAGCAAATGTTTCAGCAAATAGTTTCAACATCAGTAATTGCACCTCAGAACTCCATCAACAGAATACTCCATTAAGGAACATCTAATACGAAGCATCCACGTCTGCGCCTTAAACTCGACCCTCTGAGAGGAAAACTAGTTTCAGCGTCTGTCTCAATACTCTTGAACTTCAGCGTTATTAGATGTACCCTCTTTACAAGTGCCTTGGTACAATTGGTGAACAGAGGTCAGAAATACTCACATTGTTGTCGGTGATGACTTCCATGGCTTTGTTGCGTCCACAGGATAATTTTCGAGAACATTTGACAAGATTGCAATACACTTGAATACATTGTTTAAGGCGAGCTTGTCAACCAGTTAATTTGATGACGTGCTTTGAATGTAATACTGTTTGGTCGATAGCGGTACTTACAGTTGGTGCATTTGGTTCAGGAAGAACGCACTTTTGTAAAACCAGACCTGGTGCTTATAGAACTTTTAGCGTCTAGACTCAAGACACTATTAGAGGCCGAGACTTTAATGTCATGACAACGCCATACAAACTGTATGCGTGTTACGTCATTAAAGATCGAGTCTGGACTATAAACGTTTTATAAGTACGTGCCCAGTTGCTGGGATAAATCTTAGTATCTTCTATTGTGTCGCAGTGGTGGATCCAGAAATTGTGAGGGAGAAGAGAGGGGTCAAACAAACACACAACCACTAATAAATATATAAAAGTGTAAATAAATTATACTTTTTTATTTATGTATATTTTATTTTATTTGTATTTGTATTATTTACCCGTTTATCCATTATGTCAAAGAATGACGTAACGACGTTGTTAATAAGATAAACTACTCAGTGATCGAATGTAATGAATATTTATTTTATGCAACAAAAATGGGATATTAAATTTTGAACTGTAGTATTTTTCTGACATTTCTAAATTTGATGAATGTTCGTAGGAGTGTCGGCGAAAGGTGGATGACGTATTTTTTAACGAGTTATGTATACAGAGAGACTGTGAAAGCCCGCCCACCGTTCATATACAAGTGTTTCTAAGTGCTTTCAACAGACAAAAAAAGCGAATATGTGTAAACGCCGATTCAGTAATGGACGCTTGAATTCACAATAATAATACCACAGACAGCAAATATATTCAGATTTTCGTCATATTTGCAGTTTGCTGCTATCCTAGTATTATGTGAGTTGGATGAAAAGAATATAATAAAGATATAAAAATGTATATTGATCCAAATCAGAGCTTGGGGAAATGAATACATATTTCCAAATAGCGATTCTGTTAGGGGTTTTGTGGGGTTTCTTTTATATAATAATGCTGTTTGTGTATTGTTCGCCGATGTTCAATGTAACACTATATATATGTTCTTTGATTTGATTGCCGTTTCCAACAAACCGGATGTTAAGTTGAAAGCAGATTAAAACGCTATGTTGACTGAAGTTGCCGTTAAAATATAAACTGAGAGATGCTTTAACATTTCCAATTTTTTATGAGCCCATTGTTGTTACACGACGTGTCGCTAAGACAGCTCATGCGTGTGTAACATATTTGATATAAACTAACAGAACGTAAAGATATCCAACTCCACGAATTCGTTTTCAAATACAGAATATGTCATATGAAGTGGAATAGTAACGTATTGTTGGTTTATCCAATAGGGAACCATGCCGGAATTTCCGCTAGGTGTCGTTCGTGAACCAAACTCAATTCCGGTCCTCTAGTATTTTTGTAACGCACTGATCTGTCTAAACACTGTATTATTCCCGGCTTAATAATAAGTATATATGATGGTTGGAGCGTAGAACAGCTAAAATAAAGCTCAGTGATAATTTTTTTTACTAAACGACATAATATGTGGTGAGAAAAAAAATTGCATATAAAAAGCCATATATACTAGTTGTCAAATCATGGGGTAAAGTAAAGTTTGTTTTATTTAACGACGCCACTAGAGCACATTGATGTTTTATCTTATCATCGGCTATTGGACGTCAAACATATGGTCATTCTGACACTGTTTTTTAGAAGAAGAAAAACGCTGTCGCCACATAGGCTACTCTTTTATGACAGGCAGCAAGGGATCTTTTATTTGCACTTCCCACAGGCAGGATAGCACAAAACATAGCCTTTGTTGAACCAGTTATGGATCACTGGTCTGTGCAAGTGGTTTACACCTACCCATTGAGCCTTGCGGAGCACTCACTCAGGGTTTGGAGTCTGTATCTGGATTAAAAATTCCATGTCTCGGCTGGGATCCGTACCCAGTACCTACCAGTCTGTAGACCGATGGCCTAACCACGACGCCACCGAGGCCGTAATCATGGGGTAAACAAATGATGTAGGCCGTTCCCTATCGTGAATACAACTTTCCATCAAATATTCAACATGCCACATGTTCTACAAATTTGACTGATATACTTGAGTGTTTGTTATGGAACATGGCAAGAGTATTTAATAATCAAGTTTTGATTTTTGAAACACTATGTTCCATTCTTCGCTATTGTTTACTCCCGGGTGCTGTGTAATCTTTGTTATCGTATTATAGTATGAATATTCTTTAAAACCCAAGCAATCTGTTTACATGAATGTTATAGAACTGTTTTAGGTCTCACTACACTGTCCAATTCCGGGTGAAAGTTCATTCATCATGGCCCACTATAGTTCATAATTATGTGTTGTCTTTCACATATTCACATCTAGTAATTGGGGAAGTATTAAACAATTCGTATTTTTAAGTCTTCTGGCTGGATTTTGCCCATGTTATTTTTTAATATAATGTGTATTGACTTTTTGGGACATGGATGTATAGCGAAAGAGGCGGCCGATGTGACTCGGTTCCTAAACAGGTGGTTTGGACCGGTACTACAGCCAGATGCGGTTATATAGCAAAAAATAATGAGAATGAAATGTTCTCAATTTTAGAGTGAAAATAAATGCTTATATGATGTATGTTCGCAATGGTGTATGTTGTTAATTCCAACGAGAACCCGTTCTATTGGCAATCTCCATTTGAAGTTGGGCAATTTAACATGGATTTCTATGTCAGATGGCATCTGTGTAGTCAGACCTTAATAATTAAATTGAGAGTACAGTGTCAACTAGACCATGTTTTCTGTCTCAGTAAATTAATTTCAACATAATACATATTTTTTCTTTAATATTGGATTTTTTCTGTAAAAATAAAACAATTTTATGGTGAGCTAAATCATTACTCATTCTCTGACAACTTGCTTTTACTTTGATGATATGTAACAAAACAGTAAATAGCTGTCAGTCACTACTTACATAATATATACTCTTTGTTAATACATTAATTATGCCTCAACTTTTCACCAACATGTGTCGTTTTAAACGTCCATCATACAGTATAGATTATTGAATTTTATAAAACGCGAGATTAAAATGATTTCGTCTGTCAGTTGTTGGTGGTTTCTATTGTCTAGGGTCCACATTCAAGTTGTTTTTCAATGGCGAACAGCAAGGCAATCACTCCGACGGTTCTCCCCTGCCGTCTGCGGGGGATAGATGTCTGTCACGCTTTTGTAACGCACTGCGACAGATCATTTTCACCAGCCACTCCATACGTGTAAGACCATCCTCTGCTTGGTGTAATTAATGCTTGAGTATGAGTTATTGATCTTTGGGGATACTCGGGTGTCATTTCATGATGCAGCACATCACTCAAACTAAACATTTGACATTGGTATAAAAAGCTTTAAAAAAATTAAAAATGCATACATAAAACTACAAACAGTGTACACTTTTTGTTTGATAATGGTGATTTATTAGATGATTGATTCTTGTTTCTCTCCACACACGCTTACAGACTTTTACTCCACCCCCACCACACAATCCCGACCTAGACATACATACATCATTTAAAATACTTTTTTTTTAAATTCAACACAAACGTAATTTTATATATTAACTGCAAATTTGCGTTTCTTTAAGACTGCACAATACAATTCATTTTTGTATACATTGCAACAATTTCTATTTCAGAATATATTTTGTGGAAAAAATGCAATGTCGAGAAGGATACGTGATTGCAATATTTAGGAAGTAATTTTCATTTAAAACTACTGAAAAACAAATCAACACAAGTTGACCATGAACCAGGGACTATAAATAACAATACTAAAAATAACAAGTAACTTGAAACCAGTGGGTTATTTAAACACTACAAAGGTCAACTTACATGTAATCATCAAGGAAAGATTTGAACAGGCATTTCAGTGGTTTATATTATTTTTAATGTAGAAGTATTTTATAAAGTGCTGCAGCAAGTAACGCCACAAAACGAACAATTACTGTTTTCATCTGATTAGTACACAGACCGTACATCTTGTTCAAATCCATAGGTGGTGAAGTGTGAGCGAAATCAGACTAACACTTTTATAAAACGTAATTCAAAGGAAACACTTCAAAACGTTCAAGTCAAGAAGACGATACCTCGGTCTTAAGCATTCCTTTAGCTGACTTCCTTTCCGTCAGTTTGTCTGTCCTTTACTAGAGTAACTCCAGAAATTGTCACAACGGATTGGAGGCAATATGCTCCAACTCTCATCACATGTACAATGGAATAAAGAAATTTAACAGTAGTAGCAATCTAAATATTCACGCACATTTAGCACCAATAAAATAATAATTTGATTATCTACCTCTCCATGCGGTCGTTTGTGTTATAATTCTTACCCTCACTTGAGATAGTTGAAAACCTCTATCATTTATGTGGTGGGCAATATGTGAGATTATACGGCGATTGAAGCAACCATAGGAAGAAGAAAGTTTATTGCATACAGTATTGCTCAACACTAACCATCAACTACTAACCTTCTGTTCTATACAGCCAGCTCAGATTGTTGAGGTATGTGCCCAGGGCATCATGTTTGAATCTTAATTGGATATAAACACGAAAATAACTATAAATGAATTTCTTATGATAAAATACCAAATCCTCACTCTCAAATCTGCTACTGATTTCATATCTTTAGTAAACTGTGCATTGAAGTCAAAAAAGTAATTAATAATATTTTTTATTTATTCAAGTAACTTTCAAATACATTGTTATTTCTGTTTACTTTTATTTACTTGGGGTGGGGGAGGTATTTTATGAACTGTGTCTGTTGAAACCGTGTCTTATAAATGACATATTCTGGTACAGCCTTTGTGATGGGTTTTTTTTCTGTCATAACTGATTAATATTAAATTTCATGTAGAAAAAAATACTCTAATACTAATACTAAAGACTTTCCATAAGCATAAGCGTCAAACACGAGACATTGGTATTCGGTTGTACTAGAGAGATTGCAAAAATTAACGAGGACGAAGCTGAAGCTGGAAATTAAAATATGATACCATGCACGGACAAGGTGAATATAAAACAGTTTACATAGTAAAGTGAACCTTTTTTTTCTTTTTTCTTTTCTTTTCTTTTTTTTAGGAGAAAATACTGTTGTTTTGTGTCCTTGACGATTTAAGCATTGATCTAAAATAATAGAATCAAGCACATTCATCTTTTCTTTTCTTCTTTCGTTAAACAATAATAAAATTGTGGCTTTATTAGTGATCATTTCGTCGTCTACTACTACTACTGCTACTGCTACTGCTACAGCTGCTGCTACTACTACTACTACTACTACTACTGTTGCTACTGCTACTGCTACAGCTGCTACTGCTACTGCTACTGCTACTGCTACTTCTACTGCTGCTGCTGCTGCTGCTACTACTACTGCTACTGCTATTGCTACTTCTACTTCTACTGCTACTGCTGTTACTGCTACTGATACTTCTACTTCTACTGCTACTGCTGTTACTGCTACTGATACTGCTACTTCTACTGCTACTGCTACTGCTACTGCTACTGCTGCTACTGCTGCTGCTACTGCTACTTCTACTGCTACTGCTGCTGCTGCTGCTACTGCTACTGCTACTGCTACTGCTACTTCTACTGCTACTGCTGCTGCTACTGCTACTGCTACTGCTACTGCTATTGCTACTGCTATTGCTACTTCTACTTCTACTGCTACTGCTGCTGCTACTGCTACTGCTACTGCTACTGCTATTTCTACTGCTACTGCTACTGCTGCTACTGCTACTGCTACTGATATTGTTACTTCTACTGCTGCTGCTGCTGCTGCTACTACTGCTATTGCTACTTCTACTTCTACTGCTACAGCTGCTACTGCTACTGCTATTGCTACTTCTACTGCTGCTGCTACTACTGCTATTGCTACTTCTACTTCTACTGCTACAGCTGCTACTGCTACTGCTACTGCTACTGCTACTTCTACTGCTACTGCTACTGCAACTGCTATTGCTACTTCTACTGCTGCTGCTGCTGCTACTTCTACTGCTACTTCTACTGCTGCTACTACTGCTATTGCTACTGCCACTGCTACTGCTACAGCTCCTGTTGCTATTACTACTACTGCTACTGCTAGTGCTACTGCTACAGCTGCTACTGCTGCTACTGCTGCTACTGCTACTGCTACTGCTACTGCTACAGCTGCTGCTGCTGCTGCTGCTGCTACCACTACTACTACTACCGCTACTGCTACAGCTGCTGCTACTGCTGCTGCTACTGCTACTGCTACTTCTACTGCTACTTCTACTGCTACTGCTGCTGCTGCTGCTGCTGCTGCTATTACTACTGCTACTGCTACTACTACTGCTACTGCTACTGCTGCTGCTACTGCTGCTGCTACTGCTACTGCTACTGCTATTGCTACTGCTACAGCTGCTGCTGCTGCTGCTGCTGCTGCTGCTGCTGCTGCTGCTGCTGCTGCTGCTACTACTACTACTACTACTACTACTACTACTACTACTACTATTATTATTATTACCTTTTATATATATATATTTTCTTAAATATATTTGTTGTTAATAATATACCTGCAGTTACCGCAATTCTGACAGGAATACTAGAATTTGTAGTCTCTGCAATATGAATGTAGTAGAAGACGAATATCACTTTGTTCTAGTGTGTCCTTTCTATTGTACCATAATATATAAATATATTGAACCTTATTGTAATAATAATAACCATCAACATTTAAATTAACGCAACTACTGTCCAACGACAATTCAAAACAGCTGAATAAATTATGTAAAATATTTTATCACTGCTACCACGCATAGAACAGACAACATTGACACATGGTATGTGTTATTATATTGGTTATTATTACTATGTATGTATAACCAATTTATTGTTGACTTTTATCGATTCTAATCCGTTGCTACTTACCATTTCCCGCAATGTGCACATATTATTTTATTTATAAAAATGTGTGTATGCCTACAAAATGTATATTTTAGGACAAAATAAAAATGTATCTAATATATATACATGTGTTTCGAGCAAAACAGTAGCTGGTACACTGACACTAGTTCAGATTAAATTACAGGAATTTACTGGACGGATGAAACAACATTTCTATGACAACAAACAGTGTCATATTTATTATTAATGGCAGGACTGGTAGCGTTAATTGTGGAATGAAAAGTTGGGTGCAGTTCCAACTTTAACCCAGTGAAATATTATTTGGTGTTCTGGTAAATTAAGGTGCACGGCTGGTAGAGACGAGATGTGGTTCACCACGTCAAAAAAACTATAGTCAGTAGAAATACAGGCCTTGAGAAGCAGGATTCGTTCAACTAGAGAGAAACATACTAGGGCATAATTTAGTCGTCGTGTTTGGTATTGTAGTGCGGACAGTCCAGCTTCTGGAGGGTGCGAGATGGAAGGAAGGAAGGATTAGTTGATTAAAATCAGCCGGAAAATAACTTGGTGACAAGGAATCTTGCTGAAACAAAATCCACCCTGGTGATGCAGGCCGTTAAAACGACCGCATGTATCGCCAAAACAAATCAATTTCGTCGTCAAAACAAAAATGAGGGACGCCCGAGTGAACAGTCAAGCACTCAAAAAGCACATGCACCACTACCGAAGAGAGCTCCAGACTAGGAATCATTCATCCAACGGATGTTAGCCACGGTAAAATAATTTAACCGATGACGTCATTTTAACTGGGAAACTTACACAAGTTCGATTTTTTTGTTTTAATGTAGCTGTACTAATAACGACACCTGCATATATTGTGGATACTAAAACCACAAGCATATACACTGGATTCTTTAACAGGAAGCATAATTTTGCCCAGGTGCAATTTTGATGGGTAATACTGGTTTTTTTATATATAAATAATTAATGTTCATAATAGTGTAATTTCCATAATTTGTTTTCTTAATCTTCATAATATTACGTAGGTTTTAATGGCTCTTGGGTTACTATAAGTAATCGTTGTGTCATCAGCAAGCATATCAGTACACAAACAGAATTATTAAGCTCATTTAATAAATAATTAATGTAAAACGTAAACAGTCATGCAGATATGATTATGCCTGGGCCAACTCCATGCTTTACATGAAATAAATATGACTTATAACCACCATAACTAACACATGACTGCATTGAGTTATATGACAAATGTAAACGCTGCCATAATTGGCAAGTCATTTCAAGCTTTAAAATTTCGTAAAATCACACACGATCAAGCACAAAAATACTCTTGAATCCCTTACATTAAATACAACGCCTTCCATTAAGGTTGGGTCGCTAGTCTGGACACTTGCAGGGTTTTCCTCTAAACCTACATTGGTAAGGATGAGGAAATTTGTAACCCATCGATTAAAAATTATTCAGATAGTTTATTTCGCTGTAGCTAGAAGGGTCATGCTTACATGTTTATATGGCGTTTGTACACAAAACGAGTATATCCGAGTGTCACGGGGATTCTATAATACCCGTAACTGAATAAAACACGATTATCAAAATATCTCTCCTAACTGTATATCTATTAGATCTCTCTGTAACAGGCAGTTCAAAACCGCTTTGGCTCGTCTAGGTATGATCAGAGATACGATCTTATATAAAGTATATATTATTATAGCACGTTTAGTTCACTAGAAAACACAACAAAACACAATACTCTTTCGAATCTGTATTAACCTACGCTGACAAATGTACAGCCGTAGTAGTTAATTCATAACAACAATAATAACAACCCAGAACTGATCACTTAATTCTAGGTTACACAATATGCGAATCACTTCACCGTGACACAACACCCACACGTGTGATAATTGAGAAACGCTTCTAGGGGAACTTAATTAATAAAGGAATTACAACACTATTCCTAACTAGTTAATTTTTAATTAACCCTTACTACTCGTTCAGTAACGTGTGATAATTGAGAAACGCTGCCAGGAGAACTTAATTTAATAAAGGAATTACAACACTATTCCTAACTGGTTAATTTTTAATTAACCCTTAACTACTCATTCAGTAACCTTGTAACACAGAATTAATACTGGTACCTATCACAATAAAGACAATAACCTACAGTTTACCTAGGTCTTCTAGGATGACTGGCTAAGCTTTATATTACCAAATACTCGTATAATGTTAGAACAAAAAGTCTACGATTTACTTCGTCAGATGACCGAAGACACTGTCTAAAGAATATTGGTATAATACAGTATTAAATATTAAAAGTCACATCAATCACATCAAGGTTATACAACAGAGCAGAAATAATATATTTACCAGTCCGGACGGACACGTTCCCCCGGGATACCTTCCTTTTTGGTTCTCCCCCATAACTCTAAAACTCTAGCTATTTATTATAAATCGAAATATCGCCTGGGGGTAAATCGCGGCACCGAATCTTATCATCTGATATTTCCACCGCGACCAAGCGGTATTTTTTTCCTCAGATCGTCAGACTTAATGTCGCCAGTTCGCTAGAGATTCCACGGTCGCGCGGAGGTATTACGTAACTACTGGCCACATGGCCTCCCCACTGCTCTGGGTGTGTATTAGACGACCATCGCGCAGAAGTATTACGTAACAAGTTGCCCACCTAGCTAAGTGCAATGAAACTGCACACGGCCTTCTAAAACAATTAATAACGCCACAGGCGAAAACAAAAATTAAGAGCATGTACCGTCACACCGAGTAATAAACAATATTATGTTTTATTAAAAATCGAACATATTGCCTTGTCAATTTTTTTCTTACATAATATTCCATAATGTGTGGATAGCTTAAAAGGGAGAGAATGAATGAATGAATAATACCGAAAAATACATCGGCTATTGGGTGTCAAACTATGGTAATGCAGACAAATAAAATGATGATCAACATCAATATAAAAATTCAAAATTTAAATAAAAACAGTGTAAAGAACTGTGCAAAAATACAAATATCACAGATAGATACTGACATTTACTCAAAATTTCAATTATATCTCGAAACAAAAGGGGTTTTTGTGCTGTATTGGCCATTCTCAAAGAGAATGTTACACCCCTGCACACGGTGAGGTTACAGCACGCGCTGGGGGGGGGGGGGGGGGAGGGAGAGATGCAGCATTTAGTATACAAGAATTTCAAAAGTCATAACTCACAACCTTTAATATCAAAAACAGAACAGCTGTAAGTATCAATAAATAATTAAATTTTCTTTGCGTCTATACACTACACGGCAATCTGATTGGCCCAGAGGTGCTTACATTTTTTTGTTCATATCTCGATGAACCAAACAAAATTAAGCCACGCCTACTACCCCCCCCCCCCCCCCCCCCCCCCCCGACTCACACTACTTCTGTGCAACAAGCCGGATTATTTTGTCAATCATATTTAGATATTTTGAAGAAAACACACGTGAAAGCTACAAAAAATATACACGATAAATTAATGGAAAATGCTATAGCAGAGTAGACATGTAGATATATATTATATACGCAGTGATGTTAGACACGTTGTCTTCGTTCACTTTCATAAAATATAAACTAAACACGAATAGGACAATTCCTTCCAATATAACTAAACGATCCGTAAAAATGCACAGCAGCTAGAGGAAATGACGTCATTTACAAAACAAATCACCTGATTCAAATGATAGTGAATGAACGTTCGCATTCTTACGCGACATAAGTATCAACGAAGTTGACACAAACAATACTACAGGCGTATTTAAAGCTAAACAAAATAAATTCAGTTATGTATTGTTAAAGTATGCATATAAATTTAATTATAAGATTTGACCGCAATTATTTTTTGGTTCATGCAAGTATGAACCGAAAAAACGATGTGCACACTTTTGTATGACCCTCTACGCGGGCTCATACAATGTGCACATCGTTTTTTCGGTTCATACTTGCATGAACCAAAAAATTATTGCGGTCAATTCTTAAATAAATTGTCATAGTTCACGATAATAACACATATCTTCTGGTTTTATTCTTATAGTTATATATATATATATATATATATATATATATATATATATATATATATATATATATATATATATATATATATATATATATAGATAGATAGATATAGATATATATATAGATATATATATATATATATATATTTATATTTATATTTATCATATAATATCTTACATTTTCAGTGCAATCAAAGTATGTGATATTTTTCAGATCACATACTTTAAGAATTTGATAACTTTGCAAATTAGATGTAAATTAGTCGAGGTCTCGGCACTAGGTTTATTGACATTTAAGCAAACGTACTTGGGTGACACTCCATGATTGATGTATGCATTCATAGTCATCAAATAAAAACATTCCAATGGCAATTTGACACTGAAAGCTGTCCAGCGTTCAGAAAACAAAAAACGTTAGGCATAACTTTATTTTGATGTAAGGACATCCAAAATGACGTCATTCGAGTTTGACGTCATTTCCATTCAAACATACACCGCGGCACATGTTCTTACGTCATTTGAATATCTAGTAATGGCGGACTGGAATTAAAGTTGCGTGTACAGTTTACAAAAACACGTTGTATTAAGCTTGAGCTTATATGATAAAGAGATTATTACCCTCGTGTATTTCGGTATCGTTAATATCATATATTAGGAATAAAAATAATGTATTATGCTCGCCAGAGGCTCCCATAATACAATTTTTATTCCTAATATATGATATTGATGATACCGAAAAACACTCTGGTAATAACCTCTATTTACATATATATATATATATATATATATATATATATATATATATATATATATATATATATATATATATATATATATATATATATATATATATATATACATATATATATATATATATATATATATATATATATATATATATATATATATATACATATATATATATATATATACATATATATATATATATATATATATGTGTGTGTGTGTGCGTGTGTGTGTGTGTATATATATATATATATATATATATATATATATATATATGTGTGTGTGTGCGTGTGTGTGTATGTATATATATATATATATATATATATATATATATATATATATATATATATATATATGTATGTGTATGTGTGTAGAGTGTGTGTAGTGTGTGTGTGTGTGTTTGTGTGTGTGTGTGTGTAGTGTGTGTGTGTAGTGTGGGTGTGTGTGTGGGTGGGTGGGTGTGTGTGTGTGTAAGTTTAAGGACGAGCAACTGATAGTGGATTATGGTAGACTTTGCCTTGTGCAGAGATACGATTTTGATTGCGGAACACGGTTTTGTTGTTCAGATTTATTGAAGAATATTATTCCTCCACTAATTTTGGCTGGTTGGCTAGTTGGTTTTCCATTGGTCTTTGTTTTAGTTTTACTAAACCTCGAACTATTATCGACTGTTTAACGATACTTGAGTCTGTTTGACCAGAAGCATCATACTTTGTAATTTTGTCCAAGATCTAGTTGTCTACAAATGTTTTCATAACTTCACATAATACGCCCACATCGCATTTGCAGAGATGCAGACTATATACCATTGTGATTTATTAGGGTAATAAGAAATATACTTGCTACTTTGTGTGACTCGGATCGTACGCTTTCAGTGACCCAGGAAGCAGTAAACCTGTGGAGCATGCGATACAATAAATATTTTACCACCATTTGACGAAATCATCTGGGAAATAATCCATCAGTGTTTGGCGATTTTGAATGCAAAGGTCATAACGGACAATAATAATATATACAATGTAATTACAACTCTGACGCACACCAGCACTACTTACGTGACGTGGACGTCGGTATTTTTATTTTTCCATATAATTAATTTCCTTTGGTTGTATGTACACTTCCTGCTACAGTGTTCAAGTGTTTCTATCATTAGAGAACGCCTAATACCTATGTCCAAACTGAAGTTAAAATCGTCCCATCGGGATATATTTAAGTGCTTATAAACGTTTTAGAGCCTAGACTCCAAGCTCCAATGACGTCACATGCATACGATTTATTCTAGACTCTAAAGGTTTTTTAAAGACGGGACCAGGATATTTGATTGATACGCAGTAGGTCGTAAGGTCGACTTATATTTTTAAAGAGAAGAACTCTATGAAGACTAAACCTGAACTGAACATTAATTGTGATGCACCGAATAACGAACTGGTTTGAAAATTACTGAAATAACATTATACAGAATCATGGTTCCGAATTTTCTAAATTCTAAAACGCGATCCTCTAAACACCGGATCGTGTCTAAATATCGGATAGATATTACGTCCCCACCATGATCCGGTGTATATACATTACAGGTTATTGTTGCTTGTTTCGGCATGCATTGGATAACTCATTCAAAACAGTCGTTTTCTTGTGTGTCGACCATCGTGAACGGTGTACTGCAGTTTCTGTCTACTCCTATCACAAACAGGATGGGCCATTACGTCAGAGTTAACGCAGAAAGCAGCAGACCATCGTTTGCACTTCCGGTATAGAACGTAAAGCTTCTGTTGACGTTGGATCAAGTTGATTCTCCAGCCTCTTCAGCTTGTGTAATTGAGATGTTGCTGGTGTTGAGAGTTCTCGGCCGGGAGAGAAGAATAAAAGCTTTCACTACCGATCGCAGCCCTTGGAAGTAGTGTTCAGTGTGTTAATGACGGGGGGGGGGGGGGATTCTAGGAAAATTACTTTACTGCAGTTTAGTTATCAACGAAATACTCGCTACATCAGTAATGTTTTTGTGTGAAAATGTTTGGTCGTGTGTGATGAGGAAGGGATGAGTAATGTTTGCATAAATAACTCAGAGATATGGAAATTGCAATGTGCTTACTGCTTAGACGCCTTGTAAACATTACGACTATAGTCCTTCCCATCATCCTATATAAATGTTTATGTAAATAATTTTAGTTTGGTTTGGCTTAAGAAGAAAAATAAAAGTGTTTTGGAAGTAACTAAAAACCACTATTTTTGTGTGCAATTTAGAAAACAATCGGCCCAGAAATAAATAACATTTAGTAAAGTCCATAGTATGAAAAAAGACGTTACCTGTCGAAATGTTAATGGTCTTTTCACATGGTAACAAATCTTATTAAATCAATGATTCCCCAAAACCTAACACATTGACTATAGTCCGTCAAATCCGTCTACAAAAATATTTCTTGTTAATAATTTCAGTTTGGTTTGACGTAAGATGAAAAGTAAATGTGTTTTGAAAATAACACAAAGTTACAAACAATCTGCTGAGAAATAAGTAACCTGAAGTAAATTTCATAGTATAAAAAAGGCGTTCCCTGTGGGACGGACAATAAATAGGGTCGTCAAAGACAGTGACAGAAAATTAATCGGCAACACCCGTCGTCTGGGTTAGCATTACGGAATGTTCGCCTCAAATGTACGAGTCCAGTCAATCGATAGTCGTCTAAAGATTGTCCAAATTGTTTTATACTATTAAATTAAATTATTTAGTCGTATAGCTGAAGGTATAATGCTTACATTTCAAAGAAAGGGGTATTTCAATATTTTTTGCGGGAAGCCGGTATTTTAAAAGGTAACAAAAAAGGAAATAGCAAAAACCATTTGAATTAATGAAAATTAACCCACGTACCACTGTTTATAATGTTTGGTCTATTTAGTCGTTCCTGTAATGATCAATGATTTTATAATATTTTTTGACAAAAAATAGAAATGGGAAATAAATCTCTTTTAGTTTCGAAATTAATAGGTACAAAATGTGTATGTGCCCCATGCGTGAGCGTGTGTGTGTGCGAGTGTGTAAGTGTGTGAAAATTATTGTGAAATCGTATTCTTTAAAGAATATTTGTTCAAGAAATGTTTTCCTTTTCACTTGTCATTAATTTTGTCTTGATTTAGATTTGATCGAATATCATAATTTTGTTTGAATAAAGAAACATTCATTACACAATTATTTGTAGAATTTTAATTGAAAAGAGCATATTATACAGTAATTTTAGTTTCTAAATAATATCTGTTAAAAAAAAAAAAATCATTTTGTGATCAATTTTGCCTTGATTTAGATTTGATCGAATATCCAAGTTTAGGTTGAATTAAGATAAATTAATTATACTATCAATGTTATCATTTGTATAATTTTAATGGGAAAAAGGAATATTATACAGAACTGAATAATATTAATTACTGACTTGACGAAATTATAATATAAGAAACATGGGATTTCTTTTTCACTAACCTTGTTCCTTTTCAAATCGTTTTATCGTCTATTTAAAGTGTATTTTTAAGAACTTTGTTCATCATTTGCGAAACTTTATTGAATACGGCTATTATACTAGTATGTGTCACTGCTGACGGATTCTGAGAACGTTGATTGAAAACATATTTTATTGCATATAAAATATATACACAAAGTTCGTTCTTTAAAAGGTTAGTTAAAAAAAATGACCTCTTATTTTGTGGTTTTGTCTGTTATCAACAAATGCGCATTTGCGTATTATTTTCTACGATTTAAAAAATATATATATTCTTATGATCAATGGATAGAAAACTATGAAAATCCATCGAATGCGATTGGATAACAGAAAAAGAATCCATCATATCCAGGCATGTAGGATAGAAAAAGTACACCCGAAATGTTGGACTTTTTACCTGGGGCACAATTTGACGATTTATTTTTTGTCTTCCATCTGACTACATATCATTGAATCCTTTTTTCCATTTGGTAAATAAACTATTATTTTATACGAACGGACAAAGATGACTGAAAAAGTAACTTTTAAATTTGATCGTGTTATCTTAATTAAATCAAATATAACAGGTTGGTATAAATAAACATTAAACCTACTAATTAAGCAGATAACCTTTATAAAGCATGTGTTAATATTTAAGATCTGTCTGGAACTGTTGTCTGACGACTTCACATCAACAACTCGTAACGTGCTTGTTATCTAGATTGCTGTACCAAATATGAACAGTATTGTTGGATTGCGGGATATAATATTTTTTTGGACAAACATATCGCTTTTATCCTATTCACGCCTAATGACGAGTATATATACATATCAATAGAGTTAGCTCCCCTACTGTTAAGGGTAACCGTGTAGAATACACGTAACCGGCCTCGGTGGCGTCGTGGTTATGACATCGGACATAAGGCTGGTAGGTACAAGGTTCGCAACCCGGTACCGACTCCCACCCAGAGCGAGTTTTAACGACTCAATGGGTAGGTGTAACGCCACTACACCCTCTTCTTTCTCACTAACCACTAACAATTAACAACTAACTTACTGTCCTGGACAGGCAGCCCAGATAGCTGAGACATGTGTACCCAGGAAAGTCTGCTTGAACCGTAATTGGATATAAGTACGAAAATAAGTTGAAATGAAATGATACACGTATTCCACATGACTTTTTTTTACATGAGGTGGGGGTTTTGTGGTGTGTGTGCGTGTGGGAGGGGTGCATATGCAGGTATGAAATAAAAATCCTTAAATGTTAACAAGATGATAATACCATCCACTGATGACTCAGAATCTACCACTGACCATGACATTTTTCAGGTGTCCTGACAAAGTGATGGTGTGAATTCTTCGCCCATGGGAATTTACAGCACCATAACATGAATACCAGTATGCTGATTCTGCTCTTTTTAAATAATTTAATAATAAATGGGTGAATATGTATGTGAAAAGTCAAGGCTGCAATTCACGGGCTAAATTTTTTTTTTAATAAAATGAAATAATTAAAATTAGATGATTGAATTATCTGATTAATAACCTCAATCCGATTAAATATCTTTGTTAAAAATTCAGATCTGTCTTTTATCTTGAACGCCCTTTAAAGACGTTCCGTTAAACCACACAAAAATTAACTTGGATTTCAATGTGGGGTTGGTTTTTTGTAGGTGGGAGGGGTTTTTTACTTGTGAATAGTCTGACTAATGACTGCACTAGATGATACTGACGCGTTAAGCACGCAAGTCATTCGGGAATCCCAAAGACTCTTCAACAGCTTTAGACTCTTCCGGTATCGCATTTTCTGATACTGGTTCGTCTGAGCGTGCTAACACCAGTGTATACCGAATACCCATTTGAAACACGAAACTTACATTATTGTCTCAAAGAGATCCTTATCTGACAAAGAATTTGAATCATTGTCGCTTTATAACTATGAACCACAATGGTGTAACAAAATATTGCTGTTTAGCCAAAGAGACAATGAATTTGCCAAACCCGTACCGAATTAGTCCCGCAACAAGGCGTTTAAATGGTAAGCGAAGCAGCGACTATCCTGTGACGCCGTGTCTCTTTGCCAACACACTGCTGTTTTATATTGATTACTATTGATAACCAATAAATCCCTTGAGATCGCGTTAATTTTTAGCAATTTACGCTAAATACACCAACATTTACAACAATGGCAATGGCGTGCGAGCAATTAAATGCGTGATATACAGCTTGTGAAACAAACGCTGCTCACTGGCAGAATCGACTTTATACTAGAAAGCTTTTCTTTAAAAAAATAATTATATATTTGTCGCAGTAATTAGATCTTTAAAACATTCTAATTTCTGTCTAGTTTATCTTGATAAAATTGCTCTTGTTTTACGAATTGATATAATAAACAATGCAGTGATGAATGTTGCATTTACAGATGACACCCACTCGGACTCGGAACTTTATTTACGTGCCCATGTATCCCAATGGTTTTAGGCACGTCCATCCCAGTTCTGGTCTCTGGCATGGGTTGGGGCTTTCTGCCAGAGGGTAAAACGGGTATGACGCCATACCCAAAACATTTCACAGATTTTCTTTCTTAAGTTAACGTTTTGACCAAATTAATTACTCTTATCATTACTGTATGATTTTCTTAACCACAACCCTAAACTTAACCCATTTTCTTTCTTGGGGAGGCCCCCCATACCCCTTGTTGACTATGGTTGCATTCAATTCCATAGCGCCATACCCAAACATTTCTTTCTGGAAGAAACAAAGCGGCCCTGTGAGTTGACCTGGGACTACACCCACTGACTCATACCTTTCTGACAATATAATCACGAGAACAAGCAGAAGTATAAAATAAATTGCATATTAGCCATTATAGAACTAGCACGTGAAGTGATTGCATCTGAAATATTTATTTTTTATGCCTGGTGGGTCATTTATTTATTTTATGTTATTAATTAGTATTACAAATTCCCACACATCTCTCAAGGATCTTTCTGGAACATTCCAAACGATGTCAGGGCCATTCGCTTAACACTGACGTTGTCAGATTACCACAAGTCGGACATATCAATACGCACGCATTCCAGATTTGTTAGAATTTACCAATACGTATTGTGTGAGACTCGCATTTGGAACACTGATCACACACTCCTGTAAGTCAAGCTGTTTAAACCTTAAGAACTTTTGGCCAAATTTAAACATATCCAAACGTTTTTCCATGCCCACATTCATTAGTTTCAGGCAGTCCACTCTGGTTCCAGTCTCTGATATGACCAATGGCCTGACCCAAGGTAAAGATTTAAACATAATAACAATATTAATATGTACTTTCTTCTAAAAATCATTCGACCGAATCTGGTTATTGTAATACAATGTTCGCAAAGAGTTGCGCATATAACGAAACAGTCAAAGAGGCATACATCTGCAATGAGTAGTCAGCCACTGTGCTTAGATTTATTTTTCACCATGCGCAATTTTTTTTAATATACAACTTGTCCAACTGACTTCCACTTGGCTTAACGACTGTACCAGTCGGAGGTGGCGTCTCCTGCACCCTGTCTATAATTTTACTCATACATTGGGGCTGACGGCATTGCTAAGTCACAGGGGCGGGACGTACCCCAGTGGTAAAGCGCTCGCTCCGTCGATGAGCCCATTAGTATATCAAAGACTGATATATCAAAGGCCGTGGGATGGTGCATATAAAAGATCCCTTGCCACTAAAGGAAAAATGTAGCGGGTCTTCTCTCTAAGACTATATTATATTATCAACTGTTTGACATCCAGTAGCCGATGATTAATAAATGTAGCGGGTCTTCTCTCTAAGACTATATTATATTATCAACTGTTTGACATCCAGTAGCCGATGATTAATAAATGTAGCGGGTTTTTCTCTAAGACTAAGTTTGACATCCATAGCCGATGATTAATAAATGTACTCTAACTGTTTATATTATCAACTGTTTGACATCCAGTAGCCGATGATTAATAAATGTAGCGGGTTTCTCTCTCTAAGACTATATTATATTATCAACTGTTTGACATCCAGTTTGACATTAAGTAGCCGATTTTCTCCCTATTAATTATATTAAACTGTACATCCAGTAGGATGTTTTTTATCAACTGTTTGACTCTAAGACTATATAAGACTATATTATATTATCAACTGTTTGACATAGTTGATTAATAAATGTAAAGACTATATTATGTTTGACATCCAGTAGCCGATGATTAATAAATGTAGCGGGTTTCTCCCTAAGACTATATTATATTATCAACTGTTTGACATCCAGTAGCCGATGATTAATAAATGTAGCGGGTTTTCTCTCTAAGACTATATTATATTATCAACTGTTTGACATCCAGTAGCCGATGATTAATAAATGTAGCGGGTTTTCTCTCTAAGACTATATTATATCAACTGTTTGATCAACTGTTAATGACATCCAGTAGCCGATGATTAATAAATGTAGCGGGTTTTCTCTCTAAGACTATATTATATTATCAACTGTTTGACATCCAGTAGCCGATGATTAATAAATGTAGCGGGTTTTCTCTCTAAGACTATATTATATTATCAACTGTTTGACATCCAGTAGCCGATGATTAATAAATGTAGCGGGTTTTCTCTCTAAGACTATATTATATTATCAACTGTTTGACATCCAGTAGCCGATGATTAATAAATGTAGCGGGTTTTTTCTCTAAGACTATATTATATTATCAACTGTTTGACATCCAGTAGCCGATGATTAATAAATGTAGCGGGTTTTCTCTCTAAGACTATATTATATTATCAACTGTTTGACATCCAGTAGCCGATGATTAATAAATGTAGCGGGTTTTCTCTCTAAGACTATATTATATTATCAACTGTTTGACATCCAGTAGCCGATGATTAATAAATGGTGCAGTTAAACAAAATAAACTTCAACCTTGTTTTTGCTTCTTAAGTCACATCACAAGTAATGGGCATTGCGACATGTCAGAGCATCTGTAGCGATAGGATACACAAACTTAAGTCACATCACAAGTAATGGGCATTGCGACATGTCAGAGCATCTGTAGCGATAGGATACACAAACTTAAGTCACATCACAAGTAATGGGCATTGCGACATGTCAGAGCATCTGTAGCGATAGGATACACAAACTTAAGTCACATCACAAGTAATGGGCATTGCGACATGTCAGAGCATCTGTAGCGATAGGATACACAAACACTGAGCTCAGAGCTGTGAGCTTTAATAATAGGAAGTGCTGCCTGAGGGAGAAACAAATGCATTCATGTGATAAAGAAATATGTTTAGTGTGGAGAAGGTAATAAAACTATTAATTCTCGTATGCGACTCGTCATCGATCACGGAACATAACATTTCACGTTTCGATAAAGTCCGGAAGATCTAGATGTGACCGATTAGCCCATGGGACCTCACACTTCCATCTCTTGCTTGGTACCGTTTTCCTCCTTCCAGTGGGCGGGACGTAGCCCAGTGGTAAAGCGCTTGCTTAATGTGCAGTCGATCTAGGATCGATCCTTGTTAGGTTATTTCTCGTTTTAGCCAGTGCACACCGACTGGTATATTAAAGGCTGTGGTTTGTACTATCCTGTCTGTTGGATGGTGAGTATAAAAGAGCCCTTGCTGCTAATGGGAAAATGTAAAATGTAACGGGTTTCCTCTTTAAGACTATATCAAAATTACCAAATGCTTCACACCGAATAGCCGATGATTAAAAAAATATATAATTGCTCTAGAGGTGTCGCTAATCAAAACAAACTTCTTTCTTTTCTTTTCTTTTTTGTCTTTTTTGGTGTCGCTCCTTCAACTGTTTTAACATCTGAAGGCATAAATATTCATAATAAGGCATCTCTGATATTTGATGAACAAAATTCATTCAATAATTCAAAAAGCAAGGGCGTAGCCAAATGAGAAGACCTGTGTCTCTACCTAAAATTAAAATTAATTGCCCTTTGTTTACAATTTTCACTGAAGTGCCCTTTTCAGGGATTTGGTTTATGTGCCCTTTTGCCTTTGGGCCCCTCCCTATAATATTCCTTGAGACCGCTCTTAAAATGTGCATTATTGATGTCTGATAATGAAAACAAAAACAAATTTCAGTTTGTCATTAATGGATAACATTAATAAATGAAAAGATAACGATATCCTAATATATTCAAACTTAATCATCGGCTGGAATAGTATGCCATCAAAATGGAAAGGAAACGGATAAAGAGTTACCTAAGTAACAAGTTACATATTTTATATTTTGACGTCCAGTATGAAAAACAACTGAAATTAACACTGTAATGATCGGCACGAATGTGTACTCGTGGAATTTCATTTAAAAATTAAATCGCACAAAACTGCCAATATGAAAGCGAAGACGTGTGAAGATAGGTCTAAAATTATTTTCATCTCTTACTTTTGTAACTAAAAATTTGCTGAATCTGTCAATTGTAACTAACATGTATGTTGAATCTATCAGTGTTATTAACTAATGCAATAAGGAAAGAAACTAATATTTAAAACGACTTAACTTTATTTCGATATCGTCATTTCAGCGCAGGCAACACAATCCTCCCTAGAGAAGACGGCGCCAATTAAAGCATCGTAGGCCTTCGTGTAGCTATAAATAAATGTTGCATAGTGTGAATTCATACTATTCCAACATTTTTATTACAATATTATTTTTGTTAATAAACAAAATTTCAATAATAATAATTTTACAAATAATTTTTAAATAATAATAAATAAATAAATACATAAATAAATAAATAAATAAATACATAAATAAAATTATTCTGTCAATCAGAAAGGACGACCTATGGTTTCAACATTCTAGCCCAAATATCTGCCACTGATGCAACAATGAGCCGTCGTTAAAAAAACAAACAAGAAAAAAAAACATAAATCCCATTCCTTTTAATTTAGAATCAAGGAATCCATCATATAAATTCAAATCTTTCAGCGCAGTTAACTTGTTCTGATAGCCTGTTGTGCCCAGACAACCAGGAATGATTTAATACGCCAGTTGTCTCCAGAGAGTTATCTCACCTTGGATACCCTCTATCTTTCTGACAGCTGGCCACAGACCACAATTAATTTCGCTATATGTTTCTATATAGCCTTAGTGGCTATAACATTTTTATTAATATCAGCAGGCCCGTGGATTCTTGTATGTACCTGTGCCTGCCTGGGGGACACACAGCCTGAAAAGGACAACCCCTGTTGTCCAGCTCTTTCTCCCAGCATATTGGTTTAAACAGACACACCCTCTAAACCTGGCCGGAGTACAGCCATTTTACACAAAAAGCACTACTTCGGCAATGGGAATTGCTTTAATTGGCAGACAGAAGATTCGTTTCGAAAAATTATTAAATTAAAACTATTTTGAAAGCGACTAGAAAACTGGAATATAAAATCACCACAATTTTACAAATTGAAATATCTTTCAGTGGTTGTTTTGTTTTGTTACTTTGTTTTAAACGGTTATTTGTTTTGCTATATTTGTGTATGAGTATTAGCTGTTTTGAATTAATATAGCTATATATAGTTATTAAAAGCAAATGTTTACTTCAAAAACGCATATATTGATTGCTATTCATAAAAAAATTACATCGGGAGTCGAAACCCTCCCCCCCCCCCCCCCCCCCCCCGCTTAAACAAATGTTGTTTTCTTTTCAATATATTTTCCAGGGAAGCATACCTCGATCCGACTATAATCTTCGCTAGCCACAGTCTAGACATACGCAACACCCCCACTCCCCACCCCGCCACCCCACCCCCACCCCCCGCATAAAGTCCTGTACACGGGCCTGAGCAGTTCAAACCGGTTTACTCATACCACAATCCATAGACATAATACACTTTCTCAAGCATCCACTTCTTACATATGTAAAATTAATTAACATATAAGTGCACGCCCATCACAGAATATCACCATTCAAAAAACTATTGACTAAAACCTCTTAAAACATGAATACACTTGAGGAAAAAACCTTGTTCACGACCTCGGCCCCTTCACCAGATCATGTACATACAACTCATCCAGTGTATACCCACCTTTAAAATCAATATGAAATTATGACTAACTAATGTTCCGGGAGAATCAAAACTTGTATGGACAGACGGTCACCGCCGGGCTCCTTTTAAATGATTTACTATCGATTTATTCAAATTTATATCAAATTTCGCCGCTATTAAAAAGAAACGCATTAAGATAAAGAAATGACGTGCAACTCAAACAGCCAAAAGCAAGATATACTATGCAAATCCAACTCCACCCATACCACCCTTTAGCGATACATCGTTTAAATTAGTATTCAACAGCAAAAGGCATGTGCAGTTATAACCATAATATGCCGTGCATAAAAGATTTTGTCTGAAGTAAAACAATACAAAAAAGTGAAAGATTTAACTAAAGTTAAAGTTTTTATATCAATTTATGAGGAAACATTTTCAACATTGAATATTTTGTAGACTATTTTTTGTTATGTTTGGGGAGTTTTGACGTAGGCTACATCTTTTCATTTTTCAGTTGACGTTTATTTGCAGCTTTCTTTCTGTCGTATAATAAGTGTGGTTATTGTTTCTGCAATGTCTACTATGTAAAATTAACTAACACCCCCCCCCCCCCCCCCCCCCATACGCTTTAACCGCTTTGGTGTTCACATTGTCCATCAACATTTTGCATACTATAGTTTAAAGGTGAATTCTCTTAATCTAATGTTGACGACAATGCCTATGTGTCGGAAAGAAATAGAGCCCATGTATAACTTGTGCTCAATCATTTTGTTGAAAGCAATAAAGTATGTTTTCAATCAGTGTCATTGCTAGACCTGCTGAGCATATAAACTAGAAAGGAGGCGGGGTACAGACCAGTAGCAAAGCGCTCGCCTGGTGCGTTGTCGATTTAGGATCGATCCTCTTCGGTGGGCCCATTGGGCTATTTCTCGTCCCAGCCTGTGCACCACGACTGATATACCAAAGGCCGTGGTATGTGCTATCTTGTCTGTGGGATGGTGCATATAAAAAATTCCTTGGAACTAATGGGAAAATGTAGCGGGTTTCATCTCTAAGACTATATGTAAAAACATTACCATATGTTTGAAATCCAATTGCCGATGATTATTAAATTAATATGCTTCTGTGGTGTTGTTAAACAAAACAAACTCATTTCCGCTGGACTTAGCAGACGAGAAAAAGAGCTATAAACCAGAAATGGGGTGATGTAGCTTAATAGTAGGGCGTTCGCCTTGGAGTCTCAGAGAGGAAACCCGCTACATCTTTGCATCAGTATGGGATTTTTATAAGCACAATCCCACAGATAGGATAGCATATATCACGTCCTTTCATATACCAGTCGTGGTGCACTGGCTGGAACAAGAAATAGCCTAATGGGCCCACCGACTGGAATCGATCCTAGACCGACCGCGCATCAAGCGAACGCTTTACAACTGGGCTACGTCTCGCCGAACATTAAATTAAATTAAATTAACAAAGACTTAAGAGATAACTAGACGAAATTGCTTCGTCTTAATAAGTCAGACTCTTCCTACCTCCTCGAAAACAAGGACTAAATTCATTTAACTTGTTTTCCTCTTCTTTTAAAAAGCTTGTTGTCAAGGGACTTTTTGTCAGACAGGAATGGCATGGAGAAGATGTCTACCCTCTTTCCTCCTGACGAATTACTCTCGTTCTGTTGGCTTCAGAATAATTTTGTTACACCCCATAAGCTTCTATGTCGGCTTTTTGCTGAGTTGGCGGAACTGGTATCATTTACTGAAGCCTTGATCAGTGTTCTCGTAATGTTGGTACCGCTTGCCTGTCTTATGGTTAGGGTTTTTAACTGGAGAGAAGACATAAACAGGAGCCAGATTTCCCAAGACGACCAAACCTGTGTATTATTGGGCAATGTTTGTGTTCAACTGGAGCGCTGATAGTGTTACAGGAAGCATTAAACCTGCTAGACGTTTCTCTTATCGGTAGTCATCAGTCACATTTATCCACGTTCATTTATTCATTTCAACTTATTTTCGTGCTTATACCAAATTAAGGTTCAAGCATGCTATTGTGGGAAAACACCTCAGTTAGCTGGGCTGTCTGTCTAGAACAATGGTTGGTTGTTAGTGGTTAGTGAGAGAGACGTCTGTGTAGTGGCCTTACCCATTGACACCATTGAGTCGTTAAACTTGCTCTGTGTGGGAGCAACGGCTTAACCACAACACCACTGAGGCCGGTTTTATCCACGCATCGAGAATGGAACTATAATAATATTAGCTGAGGTGGGGGGTTTTGGTGGGGGGGGGGTTTTTTTTTTTGGGGGGGGGGGGGGTGGGGCGGGTGTTTTGTTTTGTTTTGTCTTGGTTTTTTGTGGGTTTTTTGGAGTGGGGTTGGGAGTGATGTTTCTTTTTCTGTGTATTTTTTTTAAGTTCCTCAAATGTATTAATATTTTCTTGACAATTATTGACTCTTTGTGTTTAATTAACATTTTATGAATGAATGTTTAACGACACCCCAGCACGAAAAATACATCGGCTATTGGGTGTCAAACTATGGTAATGCAAATAAATAAAGTGATGATCAACATCAATATAAAAATTTAAGACTTAAAACAAAAACAGTGTTAAAGAACTGTGCAAAAACACAAATATCACAGAATTTTACGGATACTGAATTTTACTCAAAACTTAAATTTTGTGCTGTATTGGCCATTCTCAAAGAGAATGTTACACCCCTGCACCACGGTGAGGTTACAGCACACGCAGGGGAATTAACATTTTATAGTCCTTCCCACAGTGTACTATGGAATTTATTACAAGTTATTTATTTCTGAGCCGGTTAATTTCTAAATTGCACACAAAAATTGTATTTTCCAAAACACCATTTCTTTTTACGTCAAGCCAAACTAAAATTATTTACACACACACACCCCACACCCCCCCCCCCCCCCCCCAAAAAAAAAAATAAAAAAAAAAAAAAAACCTTTCGTTAGAGGATGGGTCCACCAGTAAAATTATATTTTACATAGAGATTAATATATGAGTGGCCGTTAAATATCATTTATCTCACAACGAGTTGTTTTAAAATGTATCTAAAGAGCGAAAGCGAATTTGATACGTTTTTAAACAACGAGTTGTGAGATAAATGGTATCTAACAGACACGAATGTATTATTCTATTGCTTACATATCCTTAAAAAAAAACAGGTTTTAAGCTAATTTTAACATCTTTTTCGACTAAAAGTTATTTACAGCCGTTGCACTTGTAGCTGACTTACGCGTCACAGACACACAATTGCCATGTTAACTATACGTCACAGTGTAATCGATTTCCACCGTGCTGGGGGGTTTGTTGTGTCTTTTTTGTTGGACATATGACATTGGTGATCTGGTCATCACCTGGAAGCAGCCAGTCGTATGTCTTGAAATTATTAACACACGTACGAGTGTAAACAACTATGTCTTATCAAAATAACGCATGGTGTTCTCACCAACGGGTGTGCAAGAAAATTCTTTATTACGTTCTTCACAACTGGTCGTACAACTGTGCACAATAATTCATCTATTTATTTATTTATGATGTGGCAGTTCCTCTTGCGTGTATTTAATTAGTTCATTGATGTTTTTCTGCCATACCCAATAGTCAACGTTTTTTTGTTGGTTCGTTCGTTTGTTCATCCGTCCATTCATTCATTCATTCATTCATTCATTTATCAATTCATTCATTTTAGCGTATATTGTTTTAACGAATCGTTGTTTTCTATTTTCTTAATAGAACTTCTTCTAATCAGTGATGTACAATCACAGATCACTAGAATGGGCATGCGTATCGACGAGTACACGCCCACTGTATTCAGCATAAATTACAAAAAGAAACGCCTATCTTTTCGCGGCATTACCTCATGGCATTAAATGCGTTTTTGTCGCATCTGACATCGATGTTTCACATACTGGGAAAATTTAAACACGGTGTAGGTTATTTTACAGGCGCAATAATGTCAAGACTTTTAGTTTTCTTTATACTTCCTCCTTGCGGACCAACTGTAGTCAGTTTATAAGAGCCGTAGTTTACTTTTTACGAGAGGGAGTATTATCTATTTTATTATAAAACAAAAGCGTCGGACGGTGCCAGCAGCTCATGGAGCAAAACGGTTATACGCATTAAAACATAACGAATATAGTTATTGTAAAGAGTTATGATTGGGACGCATCCACCTACTTTTCTTCGCAAGTCATGGCTTGTAAATATGCCCCCTAGCCGACCTGTTGAATCTGTCTAGTTCTGGATTTTGCTAAAGTATTGTGGGAAAAATTCTATGAAACCCTCCTTTTTTAATTCCAAAACCATACTGCCTCTGCCTGCTTTCGCATTGTACGTCTGTTCGCTACACCTTCAAGGAATTACATGATTTAATCTTGTTCTATTAACACTCAACTCGTTTTTCACAGGCTCATCGATTATAGGAAACATCAGTGAGGTCACGTTAACACAATTTTGATTAACACCAGGGGCACATTTAGTTTTCAAATTCAACAAATCCATTTAAAACTTTAGAAGATTCCACAATAATGTTAGAGAAGCATTAATTGAACATGTAGAAGGCTGTATTTTTTTTTTTAAAGCACGCTGGTCTTATATGCGTGGGCACTAAACATGTCAGTAGAATGATGGTGTCCAACCTTTTGAGCAGTTCTTTTTTCAAACTTGGTGAACTGTCAGAACAATTGTCAAAGTGGATTAATGGATGACATGGTAGCTGCTGGCGTGCAGACAATGAACATGTTCAGTGAAAATATGTAGGCTTAATTATTATATTGCGTTTATGCTGTTGTACTTTTGTTGTGTTTTGTTTTGTTTTAATGTGTTTTTCGTTCTTTTTTTTTTTTTTTTTTTTTTTTTTTTTTCTTTTTTTTTTTTTTTTTTTGGGGGGGGGGGGTGTCTTGGGGAGTTAGTTGTATGTTGAACGGTTACCGCCTGATTATATGCAGTTGCGGTTCAAGCAGCCTGTCCGTGGCACATCAGGCGCGTGTGCATAGGAGTTTTGTGGTCGAACAACTCTCCGCTCCAATAACATTTTGTTTGTTTTTTTCCCATGTATTTTGTACAACCGCTCAATTTCCTACACACATCTCAGTGATATGAACTGAATGTCCTACACAGTGGGTTAGTTGTTAGCGGTTAGTGAGAGAGAAGTCGGTCTAGTGGCCTTACACCTACCAAATGAGTCAACAACACTCAGTACCTACGAATTTTAAATCCGGTGACTTAACCATTTCCAGTATGGAGCTCGCCACGGTACTTTAAAACGTGTCTCTCTCCCCTGTTTGATTTGAAGTTACTTTTTATTTTTATGACTAACTGATGACAACTGTTCAAGTTGTATACTGCCATATGTATAACAGCAAAATAAAGCAATGCTTTGGCATACGGGTGGCTACGGGTGGTCAACCACTGTCGATTTTTTTTGCAAGGTAGTTGTCACGAGAGAGTACTCTAAAACTAGCAGTCACATAGCCCTCTTGATCTTGTTGTATTTTTCACAGAATATATATTCTGACATAGAAATTGTAATGAATTACACGGAGTAAGTAATGATGGTGTGCAAAATGAACTCGAGTACTCAAAGGTCGAACTCGACCCGGACCCGAGTCCCCGACACTTACACTAGATGATAATGAGACTAAGGAATAAAGTGAAATAGCATTATGCATCTTAATTACAGCGCTGAACATGGATGCCAAATCATGCCATTGTTATACATTCCACACATTCGACTTTTGTTTTCCCTCCATGTCTCATAGCTCTATAATCTAACCAGCGGCAAGCATATGGAAAAATGATCTAAAAATATATAATTAAATGAGAGTACTCTTCCTTACACGGGTACTCGAGTCCTGTGGACGGTCTCGAGTCTTGCTAGACTCGGCCTGTGCCCGAGTACTCGAGTACTCGTGGAGGCCCTAGTCCAAATGTGTGATAATCCATGTTCTGCTGTACAAGAGATACTGTTGAGAAATAGGCGTGTCGTGCTGTGTGATTTATTCTCCACTTTGTGGGCGTACACGCCTCGCCAGATTCTCGATACGCCTGCCATTCCCAGTGGTCTCTCATCCCACGTCATTGAATTGAAGATTTTCTAGTATGTAAATATATTGCTGGACAGAAATATGGGATCACAGAAAGGCTGACAGCAGAGAGTGGCTGCAAACAAATCCTTCACCCATGGTTTCACGACGTTAGCCGTGTTACACTCAATAATAATTCCATAGTACTTAGTTCCACAATATATCTTTTTATTATATACAGACAGTACTATGCTAGTGGTGAATAAAATTTGGTGTCCCTTATTCCCTAACATTGCTGTTTGTCATCTGGGACAATAAACAAAAAGTGTTCCCTTATTTGTTTTTCTCAGGACAGATAATAAAACTTCAATGAATGAATGTTTAAAGACACCCCAGCACATAGATACACATCGGCTACTGGGTAATGAAATTAATAAATGAATGAATGAATGAATGAATGAAACAGTGAATGCATGGATGAACTGATTAGTGACTGGCGCGATCCAGAATTTTGTAACTACATGTATTCTGGATGTATGAAAATTCGGAACACGTCAACTGATCAGTTGAAATGATAAATCATTTACTCGTCTCGAAATGAGATTTGAACATTTTAAGTTGTGGAATGCCAGACGAATTTATAGTTGATTGTACACTCAGACATAAACTTCACAAGACAAAATGAGAAAATTACCATTTCAAATACGAGATTAAAGGGACAAGCCTGAGTTTTCAGCCCTATCAAGACTTCCGTTTGCCCCCCCCCCCCCCCCCCAATAAAATAAACACATCCTGGGGGGTTTCCTGTTTTTAAAACACTATCTTACATATAAAGCATTACACGGATAAATACATTTGGAATGACCTGTGGTCGACTTATTTCAAATTTCGTTTGACCGTTGGAAGAAATAATAAATTCATACGTACAAAACATTAAAGCCATACTGTCACAGACCACTGACCTGTTTCATGGCCTAACAAAGTATTACTTAAAATATATATATATATTTGATTTGTCCCTAAAGGTACTTTATTCAACCATCTACGTAACCACCATACTCCACTTATTAATGATATTTTGTAAAAATAATTGAATTATGGCAATGGTCCATAATTCAAAAACTAACATTGCTGAGAGGGTTGACATGGATTTTACTCCATCATGATGTAGTCAAAGTGATGCAATAGTTAGATTTGGTCTGTAAAAATTAATGTAATTTTTATTTATTATTCATTAAAAGAGAAATAAGGTCCTTAAATATGTGACAGTGTGCCTTTAAGATGTCCAGAAATGTATTAGCTATAGAGATATTCATATCCTAATCAAGAAACTGTAAATAAATTGTCAGTTTAACAATGTAAAAATATTGTATTTGTCAAAATGGCTACAAAACCAGGATAGTCCCTTACGTTTTAGACATAAATATATAATGGTGTGTGTGTGTGTGTGTGTGTGTGTGTGTGTGTGTGTGTGTGTGTGTGTGTGTGCGCGCGCGCGCGCGCGCGCGCGCGTGTGTGTGTGTATGTGTGTGTGTGTGTGTGTGTGTCATTTGCAATTTGTTTTATTTTAATAACATCTCATTTTATTTATTTTTACTTTGATTGTCGTCATTATATCCAGTTAAAGTTCATATACGCTGCAACTACAGCTGTCTAAGCGGTCCGTCCTTCTGAATAAATGAATGAATGAATGGTTAACGACACCTCAACATAAAAAAATACACCTTGGCTATTGAGAGTCGAACAAAGGTAAGTAAATAAGAATATGAATATGATCTGTCAGTCCATGACACTGGTTTAATGGTCAGTTATTAGTGATAGGAAAATCGGTGTACGAGCATTTCAAACAGCAACTAAATTTTGAAAATTATCTTAATATTATTCCTGAAAAATTATGGACCGTTATGATAAAATTTAGGACTTCTAACCATTATTATCCATATGATTCAACATAACCGAGTTAATAATAATCATACGAAGCACACGTGTAATAACAAGTGTAATGACGTAATTTTGGAAAGCGACGTCATAACATGACGTTGCTTCTACAGTTGTGGCTGGGAAACTGGGAAACTCTTTTTACGTGCCCCTATCCACAGAGGTTCAGGCAAGCCCACCACGGATTTAGCCTCTGGCTTCGCCAGTGACTAACTCCAGAGCAGGGGGGGGGGGGGGGGGGTAAGTTTGAGGTGGGCGGAATTTGGAATAAAGCCATTTAGTAAGGTCGACGCGAGCGCGGACCAAATAGCAGACACTTCGTAAACTTGAAGTACACCGAGTGGGAGCCGTGCTCTGATTGGCTGAATTTCGATTCCTCGGTGAAGCCTGTATTTTACCTAAGTCTACAAAGAGTAACTGCATCCAAAACATGTCCGGACTCTAAAATTTAACCAAAAATAGTTAAGACTGCTCAGCCAAAAGGTTTTTAAGGTGATTGTGAGCAATTGAACGGGCGCCAAAATAAAATGCGTTAGACTATTTATAAAAAAATAAACATAAGAATTTAGAACTGCTTCCAAAACGTTTAAAGTCTAACTAGCCCAAAAAAAGAGGTTGTTACCTGTCCTAGGAAAGGTTGTAAGCGGGGATGTCGTCACGGAGAGGCGATGAATAGGGACGAGTCCAGATGGGTGAGGGCGTACCGGTTTGCGGACTTGGCGATGCTCTCGGTGATTGGACGGTAGTCATCCCCGGCAACGGTCTTGATGACGCGGTGGATGGTCGGGTTGTCCATTTCATCGAGAAGCATCCCTTGGTTGAAAAGTCCCTTCCGGCGAACGGTAAGGCAGATCCCTCGCCCATCGTTTATCGTGATCCTACGCACCGAGAACTCTCCCTCAGTTCGTGGCAGAGGTTGGTAGGACTCCGGAGTCGGTCCACAAAGGAGCTGACGGACATCCCCAATGTTGGTCTTGACCAGCCTGGAGTAGCGTGTTGGGAGCTTGCCGGCCTGCAGTGACCAAGGTTCTTCAGGGGGCTGGTCGTTCACTGGAGATGATGTAGGTGGGGGCGGTTGTATCGGCGGACTTGGCTTGGCTGTCTGGTCGCCTGGTGACACCATCGCCTTTCGTTTTCCAATGAGTACCAGTCGGGCCTGGGTCTCTACAGCGCCACTCTTCCTGGGTGGGGGTGGCATCGCTGGAATCCCGGGGGTTGAAGTAGTCGGAGTTGTTGGTGGCGACTCCATCTGGGCCTGGTTAGGGACCGTGTCCGCCACTGGCGGGTCGACGACTGTATCCTGCAAAGCTGGATCAGCTGGCCTCGCTGGTATTGACTTGGGCTTGGGGGGTTCAACGGGAAAAGTCGCCGCCGGTAGTTGAGCTACCGGTTTTGACCTCCCCCGGTCCGCCCCTGGCGCGTCCGTCTTCCTCCTCCTTCTCCTCCTAGTTGGTTTCTTTACCGGGTCGCCGTACACCAAAGTCACGGTTGCCCGTGACCCGGTGTACGCGACGCGGTACTCCAATAGCACTCCATATGTTGTTATGAGTCCCCCCAGGTGGGGGGGGGGGGGGTAACTCCAGAGAGCATGAACATACGTCCTGCTTCATCGTAACAAGAATTAGGAATGCAAGAATCGACTGCAAAAATCGATTGCAAGAATCGACTGACAGTTGTGGCTGAAACATTTTGAGTTGGGTCTTGTTATTTATAAAGAAAACAACAATTATAATATGGATAATAAAGAAATTATTACACTCGCGTGTGAGTCGTACTGGTTTTACGAAACGCGTGTCAGGATTCATGTACTACCCTCGCTCTCACTCGGGCAATACACAAATCCTGACACTCGTTTCGTAAATTCAGTATGACACACAAGCTCGTATAATAATCTCTATTTATTTACCTGTTGAGACTGGACGTTGGAATACAATTCTATTAGATGATAGACTACTTGTGATGAAAACGATATAGGAGACGAATTTCATTATTTATTTGTATGTAGGGTTTTTTCAATAATACCCGGAAATAATATTTACGTCCATATTATTATATCCGACCAAATATATATAAATTTAGAGAACTTATGAGCAGTAAAAGAATAAGCACACTAAAAAAATAGCTAAATTCATGAATATTACTTTTCAAGTATTTAAACGCCCATAACAACAACAATACCCAACAACAATCACAATTACCATACTTTAACCAGCTAATGAAACTAAAGGTCAACATACAACTATACTTGATATATTTTAAATCGTATTACATTATTTTACGTATTTAGTGTTAATTTATGAAACTTTATTATTTTTGTTTTATTATTATCATTTTTACATCAAATTATATACGTTTATAAAAATTGAAATGCACTAAATATTTATATCTATATATTGTAATATCAAGAATTGTAAAGTACACAGCTGTAACTGAAATATTCTGAATAATTATATTTTACAATATATCTCTACTCTGTTACATGGCGGAATGTATCTATATTGTTAATACACATATCTCTATAATGTAATACCATGTATCCATATTGTTAATACACATATATTTATAATGTAATGCCATGTACTGTATTTGTAGTTGTATTCATACATGTACCAAGCAATGTATTCCTATTGTTTGTACCCTCCTGTAAACCATCTTGTTCCTCTTACGCCGTGCATAACGGTCTGAGTGTAATAAACTTCTGTTCTGTTCTGTTTACAACTTCCTTTGAAATCGTTAAAACTACACGGCTAATACCTGGTTGAATTTATATTGTTTCATTTTCAAGCTATTTCCAATGCTATTTAATTTCCACATTTTGTTGGTGTCATCAATAACTCAGCCATTGTAGGTTTTTTATGTGGTTGAATTTCCGAAAACTTAGCTATAAAAATGGTATCACTGTGGCACTGATTAATACCGGCGTATTCCACACTCCCACAAAAACAAAATGTGTTTGTTGTTTTTGTTTGTTTGTTGTTTATAGTGTGTGTGTTTTAAAGGATGGGTATGTTCTTCTTTTCTTTCTAAAAGGGAACAAAACATTATTTTAATGAATATATAAATATTAATTAAATTAATTTCCTTTCTTATTTAATTTCTATGCAGTATTGATCATTTTATTTGTCACAAATCAGATAAACACAGTACGGAATACTATTAATGAAAAAGAACGCCGCGTCGTTTCTATCAGTTAGTTCACAAATGATATCCTAGTATTATGAAGGAATCATTATGCAGAGAAACGGTCTTGATCACGGGCAATGGCTTTAACGTTCAGATGTCTACTAAATATGTTCATGGTATGATTACGTGATGCGTGACATGACAAACACCCCTTCCCTCACCCATAACATTTCCTAATGCAAAATATATTAATTTGCATAAATACAAGTATATGTATAGTACTTCTAACTTCTAAATTCTAACTTAACTTAAATAGATGTTTTTGAAATTAAAAAAGAAAATTCAAATTCTTTTGTAAAACAAGGCCATGGGCATCAAGTCAAATTTTAAAACGAACATAATGCCTAAAATCGGCAGATTCATCACAGAAAGAAAGAAGTGTTTTATTTAACGACGCACTCAACACATTTTATTTACGGTTATATGGCGTCAGACATATATTTGGTTAAGGACCACACAGATTTTTTTAGAGGAAACCCGGTGTCGCCACATAGGCTACTCTTTTACGAAAGGCAGCAAGGGATCTTTTATTTGCGCTTCCCACGGGCAGGATAGCACAAACCATGGCCTTTGTTGAACCAGTTATGGATCACTGGTCGGTGCAAGTGGTTTACACCTACCCATTGAGCCTTGCGGAGCACTCACTCAGGTTTTGGAGTCGGTATTTGGATTAAAAATTCCATGCCTCGACTGGGATCCGAACCCAGTACCTACCAGCCTGTAGACCGATGGCCTGCCACGACGCCACCGAGGCCGGTATTCATCACAGAGGTCAGTTCCTGTTTTGGGAGTTACAATTTTTATGGTCTTGGCAAAAACAATTAGCAGGTTCAGTGCAGGTTCTGGGGTCACCGTCACACATACAGACACACTGACACATATACCTTGGGTGGGTGGGGTTTTTTTGGGGGGGTTGGGGGGGGTCTAGAGACATTAAGCTGACCAATTAAATGTTCTACACTAAAATACAATAAATTCTGCATTAATTATATTCATTTGTTAAACAATGGATTTTACGGGGCACTTCGGATTCACGTGTGCAGTCCCTCGAGGGTAGTACTTATGTATGGTTAAACTGAAATATTAAACTGAATTAAACTGAACTAAATTAACCTCGCGAACATTTCTCGAATAGTCTTATTAATATGCATTGGCATAGCCGGTGGAGGGTGGGGATATGGGGCCATATCTTCGCCCCTATCTTATATATTGGCCTGTCTTAAAATCTTAACAGGATTTACTAGTGTGGATGTTTGCTTGGGTGCTCAATGCATTCGTCGCACTATAAAAGACGGACCGACCTCGGTGGCGCAGTGGTTAAGCCATTGGACTACAGGCTGGTAGGTACTGGGTTCGGATCCCAATCGAGGTATGGGATTTTAAATCCAGATACCGACTTCAAACCCTGAGTGAGTGCTCCGCAAGGCTCAATGGGTAGATTTAAACCACTTGCACCGATCAGTGATCCATAACTGGTTCAACAAAGGCCATGGTTTGTGCTATCCTGCCTGTGGGAAACGCAAATAAAAGATCCCTTACTGCCTATCGTAAAAGAGTAGCCTATGTGGCGACAGCGGGTTTCCTCTATAAAAAAAAACGTGTCAGAATGACCATATGTTTGACGTCCAATAGCCGATGATAAGATTAAAAATCAATGTGCTCTAGTGGCGTCATTAAATAAAACAAACTTTCCTTTATAAAAGACGGGCTATGCGAGTGCTAACGTGATAATTTTTTTATGCATTTTTAAATTTCTCCCAATATGCTGGAGGCATGATCCCAACCAGGGGCAGATCCAGGATTTTGAAAAGGGATGGGTTCAAAAATTATAAAAAGGGCAACACTGAGTTTGCCAAAGGCAAACGAATCAAGATCCCGAAGGGAGTTAGATATAAAGGGGGTCTAGGGGGCGTGCACCCCCATGAAAATTTTGAAATATAGATGCCTAGAGACGCGTTTTCGAGGAAATATAGTGTTGTTTTGCTACTGTTCTGTTTCGAACATTTTGTGTAATAATTTGTGAAGTTTACCAATTATATATGTGGTCATATTTGCAGTTATAAACAAGAAAAACGTTTTGCAATCCTAGCCTGATTGCAGTTATAAAACATAAACAGGAGTAAAATTGAAAAAACATTTCAGGGATACTTACCAATCTAGCTACTATAAACTGATTTTTTTTAAATTATATGGTTTAAATAAAAATTAGAATTTAAATAATTCTAAAATATTTTAATTCTATAATGTTCTAGCTTTTCACACACCAACCTTTCTATTTCCAGAAGGCCATATTTTATTTTTTAGCACACACATTTCTTTTGGCCTGCTATTTAAAAACAAAACAAAAACAGGTCGTATTTATTTCCTTATTTCAAGCCCTGCCTTTGTCAGATTTGATATTAAACTCTTTCTTTTTTCAGTGAACAAATTATAATGTTCTTTTAATTAATAATATACCAGTATAGTATTAGACTTGGGTGGTATTTATTTTACAGATTGTGGTCGAACGAGATTTTAACGTTTTTAGTCTATAAAATTATTAATCATTCTGATTAGAGTATATGTATTGTAACACAAAGAAACAACTTTTAAAATAATAATCTGGAATACACTCCATACACAAATGGGAGCCCGTACGCCTAGTTAACTATTAGCTATTTATATATATATTTAAGAATTGACCGTAGTTATTTTTTGGTTCATGCAAGTATGAACCGAAAAAACGATGTGCACACTGTATGAGTCCGCGTAGTGTGAACATCGTTTTTTTTCGGTTCATACTTGCATGAACCAACAAATAATTGCGGTCAAATCTTATAATTAAATTATTTGAATCAGGTGATTTTTGTAAATGACGTCATTTCCTCAAACTTCGCTCTGACCAGTCTGACTTCGCTGTGCCAGTCACCGTAAGGTGAAATCTGTGTCGCCTTTTTTAAAAATAGTCATCACTTCCAATGTACACATAACGGATGAATGGCGAGGAACTTGAGGAGCACCTATTCATAGATAATAATTAAGTGTGAAGTGTCTGAGAGTTTGAAAAGAGACTGGCGCAAAAAAATCATGCGACAGGCTCACAGATACCGGTAGACTGTCTAGCTCAGACCACATCCGTGTCTGGCACTAATAGTTGCCTAAATGTGCTACTGACTGTTGAAGCGTATTGTCAGGCGAATGTGCTGGAAACTGTACAAGGGTGGAGATCTAGACTAAACTGGATCCCCAAGTCGCTAAACTTAAGCGACCAGGGTAAATCCTTTAAAACACACACACACACACACACACACACACACACACACCCGCTTGACCGTGGTAGATTAATCTACTAGGACAATACTCTGCATGGAGTAGTTATTAAATGAAATGAGAAGACAAATTTGTGAGAGAACGAATTCTAAACGGTTAAATTAGTACTGTTCAATTACATTACATTATTTCTAAAGAAGACGACATGCGGAAAAGTTTTTAAAAAACGACTATAGAGTGCATATCCATCAATTAGCAGTACAGACGGTAAACAAACAAACAAATAATAATAATAATAATAATATAAATTAAAATACAAATTGTAGAAGTTGCACCTATATTAAGATAACTTCTTTTTGCGTATTTTATTTTTTTAGTCTCCCTGCTGTTAAAAACTTCGCCCTCTCTAAAGTTTGAGAGAGAAGTGACTTCGCTCAATAATTTTGACCTCACGTGAGGCCAATATATACAATTAGCTGTCCTCTAACCTTTTCACCATATATTTCCATCATTCTACCCACAATGTTAGCAGTTAACAGTCGTCATTATCCATGCATGTACATTTTACATTTATACATATTTAAAATAAACATTCTTATAAATGACAAATAGCGATTCTGTTTGCACATTTCTGAAGTTAAGCTCTCTTCAGAAGAATGTACGTAACTTATCGCTTTGACATCAATAATCATATTAAGCATTGTTGACGTCACCGTCAAAGGGATGTTGACGTTTTCATGGTAACGTTTCCGGCAATTTTCGTAACTTGACGGAAAACGTTGAATGGAATGAATGGAATGAATGGTTGTTTAACGACACCGCAGCATAAAAAATAGAGATCGTCAAACAAGGTAAGTACATTAATATAATTATTTCCATTTAAATTGACCGGCCTCGGTGGCGTCGTGGTTAGGCCTTCGGCCTACAGGCTGGTAGGTACTGGGTTCGGATCCCAGTCGAGACATGGGATTTTTAATCCAGATACCGACTCCAAGTCCTGAGTGAGTGTTCTGCAAGGCTCAATGGGTAGGTGCAAACTGGTTCAACAAAGGCCATGGTTTGTGCTATCCTGCCTGTGGGAAGCGCAAATAAAAGATCCCTTGCTGCCTATCATAAAAGAGTAGCCTATGTGGCGACAGCGGGTTTCTTCTAAAAAAAACAGTGTCAGTTTGACCATATGTTTGACGTCCAATAGCCGATGATAAGATAAAAAAATCAATGTGCTTTAGTGGCGTCGTTAAATAAAACAAACTTTACTCTTTTTTTCCATTTAAATTGAAATTGTATAATTATGTAAAACACAGTGTAAATGTTGTGGGAAAGTTTTAAGTTTGTTTTATTTAACGACACCATTGGAGCACATTGATTAATTAATCATCGGCTATTGAATGACAAACATTTGGTAATTTTGACATGTAGTCATCATAGGAAACCCGCTACATTTTTGCTAATGCAGCAAGGGATCTTTTATATGCATTTCCCACAGGCAGGAAAGCAGATAGCACGGTCTTTGTCCAGTTACGGTGCACTGGTTGGAACGAGAGAAAAAATCCAATCAGCTGAATGGATCCACCGAGGTGGTTCGATCCTGCGACGTAAGCACCCCAAGCGTGCACTCAACCGACTGAGCTAAATCCCGCCCCTTGCTGTGGTGAATGTACAATAGCATACTTTACGATAATCAATATTTTAAAACTGTATAGAAATCAAAATGTTTTTGAAAATTCTAAATTAATTCTGGGTGGAGAATCCTTCTTTAATATAAATGAATGTATGAATGCTGAAATGCCATTGATATGAAATGTGTGTTAATGATCTGACATAGTACCATGGGCGTCGATCGGTGGGGGACAGGGGGGAAGCGTCCCCCTCACTTTTTAACGCCGGGGGACAATCTATATAAATGTCCCCCCCCCCCCCCCCCCCCCCGCACTTTTTCGTTTAGCAAAAGCAACAACAACAACAGCAACAACAAAAAACAAACCAAAAAAAGAAGCGACACACGACGTACTGTTTTTGGTCGGTTTTAAAACATAGACAACTATTTTGTTAAACTGTCAGACATCAACGTTTTGATTTGCAATTTGGATTTGTTTTCTTGAATTAAAAGTTTAACCATTAATGTGTAGCTTTGTTATTTTCATTCACATTCCTTTATCACACACACACTGTACGCACGCACACACGTGCGTGCACACACACACACACACAGTACACACACTCACAAAAACACTAATACGTACCCCCACCCCCCCCCCCCCACCCAACTTTTAAAGTCGGATTGACGCCCATGTGACATACGTGGAATACTATCATGGTGTCCGTCTACATCGGCGGGTGTAAGGCGCGGTTCTAAGATTTGTTTTTAATGGAGGGGGCCCAAAAGCCGTTCTTGTTTTTAAAAATATAATTTAAAGGTCCTTGACAGATGGTCGGGATAAGTTTGCATTTTGGGGGTATTCTGTAATATACATTGTTTGACCAAAAATAAGGGGGGGGGGGGGCGGGCCCTTTGGGGCCCCCGTCTGTATCCACTCATGGGTATCTATGATGTGTTACGAAATATAGCCTATAAGGAAAAAAGGTCGATTATCATTTCTAATTTAGGTGTTTGTTCAATTTGTTGAGAATGGACTGAAGAACAGAATTTTTAAAATGCAATATATGTCAGTAATATGTCTAGATGAATCAAACAGTATTTAGGGGTCTTAGCAGGTTTGTGATCAATAACCTTTTTCAAAAGGGGATCACGGGATCGTAATAAACATTCACCTATCTAACGCGGCCAGCGGTCACCTATCTAAAGTGGATCCAAAATCGCCAAAATACCTGTATTAAGCGGCCACAGTAAATGTTTACTGTTCTATAAAAGGGTTATTTTAAACAACACTGACAAACCGGACAATGTGGTGTCGTGTTTACGCCATCGGACATAAGGCTTGTAGATACAGGGTTCGCAGCCCGATAGGCCTACCGGTGTAAAGTGGTATTTTGACTTCCACCTAGGGCACCGGCCTCGGTGGTGTCGTGGTTAGGCCATCGGTCTACAGGCTGGTAGGTACTGGGTTCGGATCCCAGTCGAGGCATGAGATTTTTAATCCAAATACCGACTCCAAACTCTGAGTGAGTGCTCCGCAAGGCTCAATGGGTAGGTGTAAACCACTTGCACCGACCAGTGATCCATAACTGGTTCAACAAAGGCCATGGTTTGTGCTATCCTGCCTGTGGGAAGCGCAAATAAAAGATCCCTTGCTGCTAATCGGAAAGAGTAGCCCATGTAGTGGCGACAGCGGGTTTCCTCTCCAAATCTGTGTGGTCCTTAACCATATGTCTGACGCCATATAACCGTAAATAAAATGTGTTGAGTGCGTCGTTAAATAAAAACATTTCTTTCTTTTTTTCTTTCTTTCCACCCAGGGCAGACCTGTAAAAGCACTACACCCTCTTCTCTCTCACTAACCCAGTAACAACTAACAATTAGCTCAGTGTCCTGGACGGACATCCCAGGTAGCTGAGGTGTGCCCATGACAGCGTGTTTGAACCTTATAAGCACAAAATTAAGTTTACAATAACAAGGTGTAGCAAATAAGCAGTCTTCACACCTTCACGCATACAGTAGACGTAATGTAAAACATGGGCACAATAGCACATATCAGAGCATCCGATATACCAGTCATGAATAGTATGAGAAAAAAAGGGAGAATATTCGATCGATAGCATCTCAGGTGTCATATTTTTCAGAAGGTTTTACTTTGTCATCAATGAGAAGTGATATGGTATTATGCAACCTCATGTTGCACCGTGTTCAAGGGGAGATAATATCGGACGATGATCTCATAGGAAGTGACGTGTTGATGCGGTGATGCTGGTGCCCAGATAAATTTTTGTCAGGAGACCGTTTATAAAAGCTAATTACAGTGTACACCCATTAAGCAGCCATTTGCTGCAGCAATGGCTGAAACGACTGACCAAGATCAGTCAGTGCAGTCTGTAGCAGACACTTCTGAGTTTTTAGGCTACATTCGGAGAGTAGTTCCAGTGTTGTTGGACGACGATGATCCAGACTTGGCAGCACTCCAAAAGGCGGTATCCGACAAGCAAACTATTGAGGTTATAAAGAAGTTTTTGAGCGATTCTCAATGTCCAACTCTGTTAATACAGAGAACATCGACCAAAGGTTATTATTATTTTTATTTATGTTTAATTATTTGTAGGTGTGTTATGGCTAATTGAAGAGGTGGAGTAAGTATTGTTGGCCAGAGCAGGTTATCTTGCCCCAAAACTGCTCACAGTAATGATTGGTCAACTCGTCCTAGTCCCATTTTACACTATAATTAACACCTGTTACACTTTATTGGTTATATATTTCAAGGTTGAGTGTTTTGAATGCTTTATTTACCACATTTGGAAAGTCTTGTGAGTCATCAAACTGTTCCGATTGTAAATGAATTCTTAAAACATTTAAAATCAATTTGTGGATTTCTACTTGCATGCTGCATTAATAATGAAAAGACTTCCATGACCCTTTGGGATATTGAAATAGCATTATGAACTGGATATTGTATTAAACACTTCAAACAACAGTGCTAAAGTTGAGACTGTAACCGATTGGTCTGACCACTTGGACATGCAGTGGATCATCAGGTGATACTGCATTTTAATACTTATAAAGCTCATAGCAGAATTTTATCACCTATGTTTGTAGACTCCGATAAACACCATTAAACACACCATTCCCTAAAGGCGATGTGTTTTTATATTCCCAATTTTGGACTAAATTATGTAAATATTCCTTTTGTTTATTATTATATAAAGATATATTTTGAAAACCATACATAACACTTGACAAACACCCCTACCCTCACCCATAACATTTCCTAATGTAAAATATATTAATTTGCATAAATACAAGTATATATATATTATAGTACTTATTACTCTTTTAAATTCTAACAACTTAAAGAGATATTTTTGAAATTAAAAAGGAAAATTCAATTTTTTTGTAAAACAAGGCCATGGGCATCAAGTCAAATTTTAAAACGAACACCCTGCATAATGCCTAAAATCGGCAGATTCATCACAGAGGTCAGTTCCTGTTTTGGGAGTTACAATTTTTATGGTCTTGGCAAAAAAATTAACAGGTTCAGTGCAGGTCCTGGGGTCACCGTCACACATGCAGACATGTCAGGTGTAACAGATTCGAGCACTGTGATTGACCAAAATAACATACTGCTTCATTGGGATTATCAGCAGAGTGCAAGGTGTGAAAATGCTGACACATGTACCTTGTTTTAAAAATAAAAATTGGAAAATGGTGCATTGATCTGTGGGCCTAAAACTGCAATTTCCATATATTGCTATTAATCACCCCACCCCTATTTAAATACTAGCCAGTTGGCGAGTAAATATAAAGTGCTGCTTTGCGCCTTGTTTTAAAGATAATAATAATCTCAGGAGACCAGTTTTGGTGACATAAGCATTTGGTTCTAAAGTATTTCACTGTTTATAAACAGACAATTGTTATGCAAATAGTTTATGCAAATATCCATCATTGTTTTAATATGTATGTCACAACTTAATTTTCCTTATTAACATGTTTTCAGATGAGGTGGCAGAAGGTGGTGCTGAGGTGGAGGGGACAACCACATACACCATTACTACTGGTGTCCAGTTCATTAGCTCCAAGGTGGCCAGGTATGTGCTGTATTGTAGTAGTCTCAAGGTTTAAAAGTAAGTGCATTACAAGGCTCGAACTTAAGCAGGGCTCACCCTGGATCAAAAATACCTGTAGCCAAAATATTAGCCAAATGGAATTTTTATTAGCCATATTGAAAATGCTTTAGCCAAATTTGTTTTACGCAGTACTGTTTATATATGAAAATGTATCTTTTTCAGCTAATTGTGTACAAACTGGAATAAATTGGAATAACAAAACCTCAATGGGGGTAGGGGCAGTTAATATATTACTTCAGTTTTTCAGCGGGGGTGGGGTTGGAATGGGGTTATGCAATATCCTCAGTTTGAAGCCCGTACCCATACACCCACCCCCACTTCTAAGGCCTATGACATTAAATTAACAAACATACAGAAATATGGGGGTGGGTGGATGTTTATGGAGGTTTTTTTTTTTTATTTCTTCCTTTTTTCCCAAATAAAAATTTGAGAGCTTTTTTTTTTATTATTATTATTTTATATATAGAGCTCATTATTTCTTTAAATAGCAATCTTTATGTTAGTTTGAATTGCTTTTTTTTTTAAACATTTTTTTAAAGTGACCCATCAATTCCCCACCCCAAACAATTTCATAATTTGTGCCATGTTGTTGCTGTTGATTTCAGCGTCGTGTTAAATGCTTGTTGTGATTTATGCTTACAAAATACCTCGGCTAAGAATGCCGACTTCACAGTATACTCCATTTATTAAAAAAAATCCCAACCTTCAAAAAAATTAAAATTTACGGTCTTCTTAAAATCCAGCTAACTTATTAAATGTCACCTCACAGTCTTACAAATTTATATCTAAAATTATCTAACAAATATGATTATTGTAAACTAATTTTATTCAGTGTACATTTAACTGCAATTTGTACAATTTAAATACTGCATTTTCATTTTCGGCGATCGCGATCTGCATGTGTGCTCTCGACCATGGGTACGAAATTAACAAAGTCAAAGGAATAAACAAAAACTGCAGTTAGGTATTCATTGATGCGAACAACTAGTTTTTTTTACAAATTTACATCAAGATTTACTTTTACGTAATCGTATTGTTTAATGTCTGCAACAATGTCTCTTGACATGAGGGTGTCGGCTGACCCTGAAGCGTGACGTATATTCGCGCCGAGAGCTTTCCTCAGTTCAGCCAACGAACGTTCTTCCTAACATTCGCGAACTATTTGATTGGTGATCGTCGTGTCGATTTGGTTTAACGTGAAGCGCACAAACCAGTTTAGCGAACGTTTTGTTTTCGTTCAGTCTGGCTAACTCATCCCTTGAGATGGCCTACATGTCTTTCGGCCCTGAACTGGCATGTGTATTCAAATTGACACGCATTGTCGGTCTGTTTTTATTACTTTGGTTCAATGATTTTACTAAGTGAAAATAACAAGTTACAGATCTTCCAGACATTGCTGTCATACATGTTGAATGCATGCCGTTAAAATTAATAACCGTGATTATTAACATAAGCAAACATTATAAGACCTACGCTGTATTCTGCACGACACCGTTTCTCGTTACCGGTCGCGAGATGGCTATTACGCTAATTGAATATTTGGTAGTATTACTAGTATTATTATGTTTGAGGTGTCGGATAGATTATGTAACCGTTTGTTCACATCAGAAGATAGAACATGGCTTAGCCAAAATTTTAGCCACTTGCAAATTTTATTAGCCATTTTTTGTAAAAATTAGCCAATGGCTAATTTGGCTACCGACAGCGCGAGCCCTGCTTAAGAATTTATCACCCATGGCAATTTTGATTTTTTAATTGTGCGGATGAAATGGCCCACCAACAGCAATTTTGAGCCTCCCTATATATGGCAGTTTGTTTTAAAAGTGATTTTTTTTCCTGGTCCCTTTTTAACCTTTAGACTACTGGATTAATTTTTAACAAAAACCACGTTGAGTGGGTACAAGTTTATAATTTTTACTCAGATATACTCTTCAAAAAAAGAAACGCAAAAGGGTACAAATGGGTTATACCTCCGATTTTATGTTTCCTACCGGTTCATGCTTTGTGAATATAAGGTCATTGCATGTCCCAAACACATTCCCACGGTTACATTCGATAAAACGCAGCTACTGTACAATAAAGTTCCAAAATGTGAATATTCGCAAAAACGCAGCCACGTGCAAACCATGTCACCACTGCACGTGCGTTGTCTGCACGTGCAACATGAACACCGACAGTATAAAAGTGCAGGGTGTTCGCTTGCCTGGCCTCTGTATCTGGCCGACAGTTGACAATCCAGGACATGCCACGTCTCAGTGAACCGCAGAGAAACAATGCCATCGGCCGACTAGACGCAGGCGAATCCAGAACGGCCGTTGCCAGGGCATTCCATGTGTCCCCAAGCACCATCTCCAGACTGTGGGACCGTTACCAGCAACATGGATCAACACGTGACCTCCCTAGATCCGGTCAACCACGGGTCACTACCCCAGGGCAGGACCGCTACATCCGGGTACGCCACCTTCGGGAACGATTGACTACTGCCACCTCCACAGCCGCAGCAATACCAGGTTTGCGCAGGATATCCGACCAGACCGTACGGAACCGTCTACGTGAGGTAGGAATTCGTGCCAGACGTCCAGTTCGAGGTGTCATCTTAACACCACAACACCGTCGACTCCGACTGCAGTGGTGCCAGATTCATCGACAATGGCCCCAACTGCGATGGAGACAGGTATGGTTCAGTGACGAGTCCCGATTTCTGCTCCGACGTCATGATGGAAGATGTCGCGTGTATAGGCGTCGTGGTGAACGTTATGCGGCAAACTGCGTGCAGGAAGTGGACAGATTCGGCGGGGGTAGTGTCATGGTGTGGGCAGCCATCTCACACACTGGCAGAACTGACCTGGTCCACGTGCAGGGCAACCTGAATGCACAGGGCTACATTGACCAGATCCTCCGGCCACACATCGTTCCAGTTATGGCCAACGCCAACGCAGTGTTCCAACATGACAACGCCAGGCCTCACACAGCACGTCTCACAACGGCTTTCCTACAGAACAACAACATTAATGTCCTTCCTTGGCCATCGATATCACCGGATTTGAACCCAATTGAGCATCTATGGGACGAGTTGGACCGACAGCGACAACCACAGCCCCAGACCCTGCCCGAGCTGGCAGCAGCCTTGCAGGCCGAGTGGGCCACCATCCCCCGGGACGTCATCCGTACTCTGGTTGCTTCAATGGGCAGGCGGTGCCAGGCAGTTGTCAACACACGTGGAGGCCACACCCAGTATTGACTCCAGATGACCTTGACCTTGGTGGTGTGTCCTATCACTTACTCACAATGGACTAGAGTGAATTGTGAACAATCCTGCAACATTTGGTAATTATCGGACTCACCATTCAATAATTAAATCAATTCTCCAAATGTTACGACAATGTGGTTTTGCGTTTCTTCTTTTGAAGAGTATATATTCACTTAAATATTTTATAAATACATGAAATAAAGTTCATATATGAAACGGTAAGTATTAATTTCGTGGGCTTTCGTAATTTTTATTATTTTTAGATCAGCTAATGGTGATTAAAATTAGGCAAAAAAATCGAAAAAGTTGCATTTACTTACGGGCATTTGTGGCCAGCTGTCCAGTACTTGTCCATTATTCCCAATAACAGTGGTTTTCTGACCAGATTTTTTTTTTTAAACCCAAACTACAATTCATATTGCAATATTTGGTGATTTTCGTTGTTGGTAAAACTATTAAATTTATTATCAAATTAGCTGTCACAATCAGCTATCGATCAAGCGAAAGTACTTGCCGAAAAAATCAAAACAAAAGCCACCATTTTGAGAAAAAAAAATCTTTTATTATATTTTCGTTTCCATTGAGTGTCGTGTGCAAAACGGTGGAAAATATGAATTGGGGAATGCATTGTATACAGTATAGTATGTCGACTGTTGTAAATTGGGGAATGGGGGAATGCATTGTATACAGTATATAGTATGTCGACTGTTGTAAATTGTATAGTTTACCTCTTGTAACTAAACTTGGTCCAGTGGTTGTCTGGTTTAGAGGGTTTTCACTGTACTTGGATAAATTCAGGGGTGGTTGATTTTTGTTATCTTAAGTTAGTATGTTTCAAAATTATAATTTTACTCTTTCTCTTGTTCTAGTATGGTGTTGGTTAAGAGAGGACCGATTGTTGAGGCTGACAAAGGCTTCCCTTCACAGCTGCGTGTGATGAACTTCAGTGAGGGGTCGCCGTATGAGACGCTGCATGCCTATGTCAGTAACGCCATGGGACCGTACTTCAAATCTTACATTCGCGAGACAGGAAAAGCAGAAAGGTATCCTGGAAACTGTTATAGTTGGAACAGTTGATTGGATTTACTAACCACTATATGTGGATTAGACATCTTGATCTGATGTTGGGGTTTTTTTTATTAAATGAATTGTGGATGACTTTAAGAAATGCATTGCAGTGCAATCTTATGGCTAACTAAAAATTATGTCACATCAGCTATTTTAAATTGCTTAGTACGATAATAGAGATGCAGCTCACGTCATAATATTTTAAGAGAATATAGTTAATTTTTTGCATGCAATGTACAATGGGAATCAGTAGAAAGACAATATCTAACTGGCTAACTGACGTCAATATTTGGTTAAATTCTGGTTAAAGTTACAAAATGACCATTTATTCACTTCTGCTATGGTCCCTGTGTTTGCAGACATCATGTAATATATGTTTGGAATATTTTGTTTGCATTTCCAGAATTTTATTTAAGCTTTGCAGTTCTAGTTAAAACAATATTGCATGATTTCATTGTATTAATTTTTGCATTGTTTCAACAGAGATGGAGACAAAATGGCACCGACTGTTGAGAAGAAAATTGCAGAACTGGAGATGGGCTTACTTCACCTTCAGCAGAATATAGACATCCCTGAGATCACCTTGCCCATCAACCCAGTTGTGTCAAGTGTCATCAAGAAGTGTTCCGAGGAAAACCGCAAGGCTAAGGTGGAGGACTTCGGTGATAAAGTAGAAGATGCTCAGTTTTTGAACAGCCTTCAGAGTGGTGTCAACCGGTGGATTAGGGAGATCCAAAAGGTACTGCTGCATGGTAGTTGGAGATAGTGGTGGGAGAGCAAACAGTGGAATATCATCTTAGTTTTTGATGATATTTTGCCTTGATATTAATTAACTTTACTTTAGTGTCATATGATTTCAGTCAATGCATGGATTTAAATCTTTATTAACACAAGATGAAAATCATTCAGAAAACTCTTCCTGTCCTTGTTCTTTGATAAACAGCTCCAGCAGATTATGCTAGAGGGACTCCAGACTGGTTTCTAAGAGAGGGTACAGGTCATGCTTTCCCAGAAAATGTAGTGAAAAAATAAATTTAGTTTTTTAAAGCCGTCTCACATTTTTCAGATTTTTGCTGACTAGGCATACACTCATGGACATATTGATAATTGTTATCTGCATATAAAGGCAAATCTTTTTCTTCTTTTTTCTAAATAGGTTACCAAGCTTGATCGCGATCCAGCTTCAGGAACGGCCCTGCAGGAGATTAGTTTCTGGCTCAACCTGGAGAGGGCGCTGCTGCGTATCCAAGAAAAGAGGGAAAGCATTGAGGTTGTGCTCACTCTGGACATCCTCAAACATGGCAAGAGATTTCATGCAACAGTCAGCTTTGACACAGACACTGGTGAGATAACTATTTTACAAAATCTTTCAAATAACGTTTTCTTTGATCTAAATTAAAAGAAAAACCAAGCTGTTAACTTTGAAAAGCTGTTGATAGGGATTAAGATTATATTGACTAAACCCTTATCATCAGTTCCATAGTAGATATAGTTCCCATCAAAAATAGACAGTTTTTAAGTACCTTTCTTACATAAGACATATTCAGTTAAGTAGCATGAAATTTCCATAGTTCTTTCACTCCATGAAAGTCTCCATGTTGACCCACCATACATTTCTGACCAGAATATGAATATACTTGAAAAGATTGCCTATGCTCAGTCGTAGAAAATATGGTCATTGAGTAAGTGACATTACTGCTTTGGTGCCACACTAATATTTTTTTAAATGGATCAGTTATTTAAAATAATTTTGTTTAATCCACAAAATATTCTGTTTACATACATAAGTCCTTATGATTGAATTGAAATTGTTTGTTATTCTATGGTAGACATCTCCTTTCATGTTATTATTTATTACATGCTGTAGGACTGAAGCAAGCTATGGCTACAGTGAACGATTACAACCAGCTGATGAAAGATTTCCCCATCAATGACTTGCTATCCGCCACCGAGCTGGACAGGATCCGCATTGCACTACAAGGCATCTTCATTCACCTTCGCAAGATCAGGCCAACCAAATATCCCATTCAGCGAGCCCTGAAACTCGTAGAGGCAATATCACGTGATCTGCAGACCCAGCTGCTCAAGGTAATGAGATGACAACATCTCTGGTAGCTGTCTTTTATTTTATTTAGACAATTTAAGTAACCAACATGCTTGTCAAATAAGCCAATAACTGGTGTTTTGTTTCTGATGCATTTTATGATAAATGTTCATTATAGATAATTATATTGATTGTGTGGAATGCCAGCTATCTGCTTTAGACATGTGTCCAATATTGCACTTTACTGAACATCCAGAATTAGTAAGAAAAAAAGTGAAATGTGAGAATTATATGCATTGTTACACAGCAAACACATTATTACTATCATGTTTTAAACATGTTAGTCTGTAGTTATATGATTAGCAGTAAAATTATTTGAAACATGATGGGCATACAATAAAATATGCATTCTTTGTTTTTAGGTGCTTGGTACCAGGAGGTTGATGCACATCCCATATGATGAGTTTGAAAAGGTAAAATTTGTTAACTTAATAAAATTACATACAAATTAAAAACCTCAACTTTTTTGTAATAAATGTATGAAAATGAGGAAAACAGCATCACATGTAGCATGCCTTTTAGAGATTTTTTTTTTTTAATATTGGGAAAAAACCCAGCAACAGAGCAAAAGTGATGGCAAACAACATTTATAGTTCTTAAATTGTAAACATTACATAAATATATAACTTTATAGCAGTAATATTGAATTAAAATGATTTTTGGTGATGATGATAATAATATACTATTTACATAGTACATAGGCACTGCAAATTGTTACGTTAAACTAACAACTGCCACTCACAGCTGTTTTAATTCCAAATATAATCTCATCTGATTTTTCCTGTAGGTGCTGAGTGCCTGCTTTGAGGTCTTCACGATGTGGGATGATGAATATGACAAGCTTCAGGGCATGTTGCGTGATCTTGTCAAAAAGAAGAGGGAGGAACATCTGCGCATGGTTTGGAGGATAAATCCAGTTCACAAGAAACTGCAGGCTAGGCTGGATCACATGAGGAGGTAAGTGATCTGGAAACGTACATAAAAAGATATTTTAATGTCAGGAACTAAAGTTGAAACCAGCTTGAATTTGTAGTCCTAACTTGTAATTTTTACAGTTTTATGAGTGAAGTTTTCTTAAGTATTTTATTAGTATACTGTTACTTTTTACTTACAAATGACTGAATATTTGTTGTACTTTT